>NC_051163.1:33748955-33957895 GCF_013339745.2 Dermacentor silvarum | reverse complement strand
CGCCTTCAATGCTCTCGTCCACGATAACAAATACAGCAGTACAACTGGCACTGGATGTCGATACAAGTACAAAAATTTTAAACCCAGTTATAACACATACACAAGCACACACACGCGCGCGCGACGCACACACACACGCACGTACGCACGCACGCAAATTCTCATCGGTGCCAAGGGTATCAAGTTGCGTTTACCTGCTTAGCCCATTAGGACGCACACAACAATAAATATACTTGGTCGTAACTCTTTTGCACTTAGCTGCAGTCGCTCGTTCGTGCAGATGCTCGAAAACAGTGTGTCGGAAGGGAACGAAAGCAGAAACTAAAAACGATGAAAAAAAAAAAAACGATATTTTTGACGGGAACGAAAACGTAACCAAAACGGTATTTATTATCTTGTTTCGGGGCCGGTGCAAACGAAATATTTTTGATTGGTTTTCGGTTCAAAGGGCAAGTCGGCAATTCGCATGAACCGACGCCAGGCAACGTCAGAATTAGCGCGTATCTCAGGTAGCGATAGTGCGAGCGATAGCCGGTCGAGCGCTCCACTAATCTAAGCCTGCCGCTCGGTGCACTAGCAGATCGGCATCGTTGCAAAACCCAGCGCTTGCGCGCTCAGGAGCTCATCGTTTCGCTTTCTACCGGTAGAACGCTTTGTTACCGAAGCTGTATCGTTCATGTTCTTTTAAGTTTGTTTTATCGGAACAGCGGTCACGCATTTCGGCGAGTACACTCGATGACGGGCTACTTCTGAGATCATGCTCAGTGCCTTGAGTCAAGGCACTGAGCATGATCTCAGAATTCATAATTCATAATAACCGGATTTACGCGAAGCAAGGACTGCCTCACCGAGGACGAGACTAGTGCAAGCCCTCGTCGTCAGCCGCATCGCGTTCGCGCTACCGTATCAAACCACGCGCAAAACGGTTACCGCGCCCATAGACAAATAAAGTGAGAAAAATATTTGACAGCAATATTGAGAAACACTAATATTGAGACAGTGATTCTCAAATTATTGAAAAAAAAATGAATACTATGTTTTTGTCATTACACATGCTTCGAAAATGTTTGCATGCGAACCAAAACCGTTATGAACCGGTACGGATCATTTTTTTTTTCCGTTCCGGAGCAGAACCGGAACGGAACTTTTTTCCGTGGAACGAAACTAAAACCAGAACGAAAAAAAAAAAAAAAACATTTCGTTCCGACAACCCGCTCACAAACGCTATTCTGTCTCAGTGCGTCCCCGTTGGAACGGCTAGATGGCACGGGACTGTGCACGTGATCGGCTTGGCTAACCAGAGAAATAATTCCCACTCGGGCCTTTTCCAGTGTGTTGCGTGCGCTGCTAACGCTGTTAAGCTGACCTGATGAGGCTCGAGTTTTAATCGAATAACGGCAGACGGTGCTTCCTAACTTGACGACAGGGTGTCTCTAACACGATCAGCAGATTCTAAGAATTGTCGTATTCTGCTTGTTTTCTGTTCCCGTCCTGGCACCGACAAGAACATACGCAAACTTGCTCGCTCTGCTTTCTGCATTTATCTTCGCCATCGCAATAAGCGCAGCAGAGAAAAAAAGAAGAACAACCAATACCCGAGGTACTTCAAATGAAGGAGTTTTCTTAGGTTCCTTCTGTTTCTCTCTTTCGCACTTTCTGCTGCACTCAACATTTGAAGTGATGTGCCAGGGCGTCATTCCAGCTAACACCTTGCGTAATGAGCGAAGGAACGCGGCGTGTTACATTTGCGACAAGAAAACATGGGCATTCTGCACGACTTCGCGACGCAAGCTTTCTTCGAAAGCGCAAGAAAAAAAAAAAAAAACTCTCTTCCGACGTGTAACGCTCTCAGCGCAATTATCTGGCGCGTATTCTTTGCATGTACGTGTCTCCGTTCTTGCTCTTTTCTCCGTTCTTTCTGCGTCTGATTATCGGTTTGAAAGTCCTGTCCTGACGTACTAAATAAGAGTCTCGTAATAAAGTATAGCAAATTCTTTTTTAAAACAAAGTGCAAACAAACGTAACAACGAAAATGAGCCGCGAATGCAGCGTCTCGTATGAGCGAATCAGAGGGCGCCTCGAACGTTCTTGTCGTGAGGGATCTACACTTTATTCCCAACTATAGCGTCGAACTAGGGATCCAAATGTATTTGCCACAAGTTTCACGGCCCATATAGTATACTGTACGCAAGTAATAAACTTCAATTCAATTGGATGTAGCCTTCAGGACTTTCAGGCCAGATTTAACCGGAACGGAAATTATTTTAACTGCACGCTTTGTGGAAACCTGCTCACGTCACGGGTCTCGCTATTTTTTGTCTTTTCTTTTTTAACGTACTTCCCTCTCTGTCCTCCCCCCCCCCCCCCCCCCCCCCGCGTGCCCAGCAACTTGCTAGAAAAGTGCACCTAAGGCTGGCACCCTCCTGCCCTTCCTGTTATCAGTTAACTTTTTCGCTTACACTAAGCCCTAAAGAAAAGCCAGCACAACCATCTTGTGGACAAGTCTCAAGTCACAAGCCAGGGAAGAACACGTTTCTGTGCTCCTCCTCCTCCTCAGAAAGAAAGAAAGAAAGAAAGAAAGGAAGGAAGAAAGAAAGAAAGAAAGAAAGAAAGTGATAACTTCCGCTTCGAGCAAACAATATGCGAGGCTTCAAACGCAGAACCCCAGCTATTTACACCCGACGAACCGCCGGTTTCGCTTTCTCACATCGGTTCGTGCGTGAGCAACGCACGTGGGCTCTTGCTCTCGCTTCCCTGCTTGTCCTGGTGACACGCTTCGCTGGTCGCGACGCACACGGGCCGCGACGAGACTTGCCTTTGTCGGGACGGTGCTCGTGACAGCTGATGCGGCGCCTTGTCGCCTCGCCTGACAGACGTGAGAAGTGGCTCGCTCCGTTCCCGGCGGCGGGAGCCCGCCCTTCGGCGTCTGGGACTTCCGTACACAGACGATGCACCCCGTCTCGCTTGTACCGTACGGCCTCCGGGACTAGCGTCGGCCCGTCAAGAGCTCTGTGCCGTGTGCTGGTTTATAGTGAAACGCTTTCAACGTGGTACAAATTTTCAATGAGAACCATTTCTTGGCGAACATTTGCCACTTTGAGAGTATCTATCTATCTATCTATCTATCTATCTATCTATCTATCTATCTATCTATCTATCTATCTATCTATCTATCTATCTATCTATCTATCTATCTATCTATAGCCGCTTCGTCTTCATGCTCTCATGGTCGTTTCGTAAACTTGGTAGGTACCAAAATTGGCATAGTGTGACAAGAGTGTATGACGAATATAAATGATAGGTCGTGACATGAATGTCCTGACATGCGTGCTATGTAGGTCATGAAACAGCCGCATACGTCTTGGGGCTCTCATGGTCGTTTCGTTAACGTGGTAGGGTCTCCCCTCTCACTGCTTCGCATAACATCGATTCCCACAGGGCGTGGGATCTGCTAGATTTTTCTCTTTCTTTTTTTTTTTTTTTTTACTGCGACTGTCGTTAGAAGCACGAAACTGGAGTTGCTGTTTACCTCTGTCTGCCCGTTCGTACCGCGGTTGCAGTTGTTATGCCCTAAAAAATGTGGCTCACACTCAACTAATAGGGTCGACAAAGAAATTGATGTTCTCTTCCAAGTGTTCACCAGAAATAAGTTTTAGGATAGATATAGAGTAAATGATATATCAAGGCGAAATTACATGTAAAAAATCAGAAATGGAACAACAGTGAGAATCATTATTGAAAAGAGATTCCAATTTTAGCAGGGCAATCCGTTTGACTGGATGAGTAATTCCTGCAGGGAGGAGCAAGCATCCTTGTGACTGAATCGCAGAGTCGAGGTTCCAAACGAAAGAATAGCAGGATATCATTAACTCCAGGCCAAGACATCGAAAGGGAAGTTCCAAGATTCTCGGGCAGCAATAAAGCGGCGACAAGGCAGGAAAAGATATCGAGTTGCTTAGACATCAGAGAACTGAGGGAATGGCTCCAAACTTGACGTGCGAAGGTAAAAGGTCACAGAGGAGAATGCGCCAACGTAATTTCGTCGACAGCCGTCATCGTCAACTCGCGGTCGTCATGACAACTCATCTTCCTCGGCTTCACCCTTATGTACTTAGCGAAAAAAAAATAGAACTGTACATCACCGCCCCTGGCATTCAGAATTCAGTCCCATGCGGTAACGCATAGTTGACAGCGGGACATTCTTACCTGTGCGCCGACGCGCGCAGCTTCGGCGTTTACTGATTTGTACGGGGTGTTGTGTAGCGCACAGACTCCAAGAGTGACGACACCTGTTCGTGCATTTCGGAGGCCACAACATTCAATATATACTGTACCTGAACGAGGATGAAGTTGGGTGCATCGCACAAAAAAAAAAAAGAAAAAGAAAAGAGAAGAAAGTTGTTTTTTGCGAAAATGGGGTATGGTCATTGTCGTCATGGTGTCCGCTTTGAGGCTGCTGCCGCTGCGGTGAATCAGTTCACAGCCGGGTGAATTGCTCAAGTGTGTAGCTTTACTTATTTATTTTGTAGTTGTTTTCCTTAATAGTTGCTGTTTTTACCTCAACTGTGAAGTTTTCACTCTTTCTTTTAAGCTAATACACATCGACTTCCTATGGAGCTTCGTGCCACTTTCGCATGGATGTCACCTTTTGATTTCGAGTTTGTTTTGCGCGTTACGAGGGCGGCGCACTCTTCAAATCTTTTCGAAATTGTTAGCTCGTCGCGACCTCGTTTTCCCTTCGGAATTTGGGGTCGCGTTGACAGCGAAGCAGGTTAAATCAACAGGAACCTCTTCCGGGACCCCTGGCACACGCAAGGGCACTGATGCCGTGCGCACGAGAGCGAAACTGAAGCGAGGAAAAAAAAAAAGCCATACAGCAACCGCCACGGAACCGACACTGCATCGAATACAGCGAGTCTTTTGCCGAGAGCCGCGTATTTGCTGTGTGAAGCACACCGAAAGGTACTACACTTGTCGAGGCGTCTGTATATATGAGCACAAGGGGTGTTCACGCTGTGCCTTGCGAGCCACCGAATGCCATTTGCCTGCAAGGGAATTGCTTCTTGTTTGCATGTTGAGGCTGTTTGGAGGACATCGCGGGCAGTGTTTCGCGGAGCGTGTTAGGTGTTTGCCAAGAGACAGCTAAGACAAGGACAAAGCCCGGGTGGCATAGAGATGCGGTTTTCAGCTCGGCATGGCGCTTGGCACGTTGCGCACATTGTGGCAAAGTGCTGTCCACACTCTGTCGGCGAGGACTCCGCGAAGGCTGCTCGATGCTAGGGCCGTCTCTCTAACGATGTTTCTCCTTCGCTTACTCCTGGTGTTAAAGCCGCTACCAGATCGCATGGATCTTCAGTCGTTCACCCTCTACAGAATTCTGAAGTACAGACACTAGGAAGCTCCAGCATCCTAACGTTATTACGCGTGATAGGGCCGGACAGTTCGCTGAACGCCTTGAAAAAGTGTTCTTCATAGCGGTTTCAATGAAAATGCTGCATTGCCCAGTTGCATTAACTGCTTAGAACATGCCTACGATGTAAGGATGAAAAATGTAATGTCTAGAACAGCTAAGGATTTGTGCTAATATTCCTTTTCATTGCCTCCGAAAAAAAAACATCTGATCGATTGCGGAGCGTAAACACCCGTCTCCACTTTTCAAATCAGCTATAACGAAGTAAACATGCTGGCAAGAAGAACCAGTGGTTCAAGAGTAGCAGAAGTCCCGCTTTTAGTATGCATGATCTGATCGTCCTTCTTAGATCATGACATGCCAAGGGAAGCAAGCGCCTGGAAGGTGTCGAGGCTGTACTAATTGAGTACCTTTGCGTCCTTCCGTTGATTGGTGTGAAGCCAGCGGACATGTCGTCGCATCACCAAGTACACGCAGTCGAGGGTCCAGTTCGCGGCAAGATGTTCCACCTCAAGTATGTGCTGTATTGATATAGTAGTTGAGGCTACTGATCATTCTGCAGTGTCAAATCAACGCTACAAAAAAAAGAGAAAGAAAACTTCAACTCTAAGAGCGCCTCTCCGGAGCTTTATATTGAGCTAAATGGGTTGCTAAGAAGAAAAAAAAACTGCGTAAAGATAGAACACGCGTTGTCTCGTTCCTTCCCTTCATGTCGTGGATTCACGCAGTTTATTTTTCTTTTAAGTATGTCATGTACCAACTGTAAACCAGCCTGCCTAAACAAAGTCCCAAATGGATTGGTGACAGACGCAAGGATTTCACAAGCGCTCAGGTGCTGTCAACATTTTCCTATTGTGATACTGTGCAATACCGTCTTTCGACAATCTGTTGCCAACTTTCACCAGCACAAGTCTTGCACTCACCAATCAAAGTGGTAGATTACGCTATTCGAGTGACAAATGGGTGACTGTTACCCTGTTTTATCAATGCTACCAATTGTGTCGATATGCCCCAAAAATGTAAGAGCATTATTTTTATTCTTTCGTGAAGACATTACATCTCTGTGGCAAGGTCGCAGTATATTAAGTACCAGAATGTGTACTCAACATGTTTATCTGACGAGAATCAGGATTATTGTTCAGCGAGTTGACGCGGTGTGAACCACGCTTGTTTACAGAGATCGTCGTGTGGCCACCTGCAGACTGCGCGATCGTACACATCAGCTATCTATAGCTGTAGATACTGAGTTTCAGATCTGTTTGTTCTATATAGCGCACGGACCCAGAATGCCATTTGACCAGCGTGGTCTTATTGAGGTGTCGAGCCTGTGCTTTATTTCGCGAAAGATGGCGACCATATGGGTGAAGTGGCCACCATTCTAGACAAGTGTGATTCACACTCTGTACAATGACTATTGGCGGAGTTACAAGCAAGCTATGTCATGTGAAAAAAAAAAAAAACGCTGAAAGAAGTGACGCAGGAAGACAGCATCTTTCCTGCGCCTCTCCCTATTTCCCGACCTGCGCATGCGCATTGTCTGTATTCCTCCAGTTCGACAAGCCTCCCGTGATGTTCGTTTCCAGTTCAGTGCGCCCCCAAACGAGTCACGTGTGGCACACTTCTGCCTATTGGAAAAAAGTGTCGCGTGTTCCTGTTTGTGTGCTCAACCTCTAAAACATCAACACAGAACACAAATCCGGTGTAAGAAAACAACCTTTGATATCCTTTTTTTTCGTTTTAATTAAAGCTCCAGAAGACAACAAGTCAGCGTTCGACTAGCATTGGGCTCCTCTGTATTGCAGCGCGCCGCCCGGACCCCGTCTCTTGTTCTCTCGTCACATCGCGCAACCGTAATGCAAACAATGCGCCCTCTACAGTCGTTTTACGTCGTATGATGCAGCAGCAGAAAAAACATACACACAGTGCACGCCCAAAGAGCATCTCCAAAGCACACGAGAGTAGTCAACTTATTTTGAATCCGCACACATGTCAGTGGAAATGAAATGGCGACTTCATAGTAGCAGCCCTTAATTTCGCATGCTTTGTTAATTCATCGAAAAAATGCAGCACATGTTCCAGTCTTGTTCATCTCTTCCTTTAGACAACACTTTTCATTGATAGTTCGTTCTTACTGCTGTATTGCACACATAATTTCGAACGTGATACAGCAAATATTTTCTTGAATGCCGGGTTCCAAAAATAAGGAAACACTTCGATAGAGAAACAGACTCAGCATAGTAGTATCCTTATTGGCACGCTGGGTGCCGTCCACCGGCTGGCTCACTAATTAAATTTCAATTTACAACCTCGGCTAGATAACTCGGAAACTATGATTCACGTGGCTTTATTGCATGCAGGTGGTTCCAACGTACGCTCCTTGGTGAATGGTGACTTGTAATGCTGTAAGCCGAGGACTTTTCACGTCGTTCGTCAATTGCAACAAAGAACTATTAATAACTTGATGAACACAGTTCATCAACGTGGAACAAAGAAGCAACAACGGATGAACTTTTGTCACCCTTCACACAGCGCTTCTTTGAAAAGCCTCTGCTAACTATTGTTGTTAGCAGTGGGGAGCTTCAGTCGAGACATAGCAGCAAATTACATGTAATTTCCCTGACGCCTCGGGTTATATGATTTTGTTGCCTTCTAAAGGCCCCCCTTTTTCAGCTATGCCATCCCTCATGATTAATATATCCTTATCGTACGTAAACTCCCGTCGACTACAGTTATGAAAGCCATGGTGCCTGAGTTCAAGATGGTCGCGGTTGAAGTGAAACACAAATAAAGCCTTGGAGAAATTCTCCCAGTTGATGTACAAATTAAACTTCCGTGGCCGGACACCGTGGCGCGACTCTTCGTGATGTGAACCTCCAGCGGGTAAAAAACATTATCCAGATTAATATCTAGGGTGCTGTAGCACTGAACGGCTCAATGCAGGCCCCGATAAGACACTTCATGGTAGCGCCGGTCACGCTGGCAGTGTCTTTGCAAGTTTTGGCAGATGCTCTGCGTATGGAGGGAGTGCTTGATTTTCGACGTGGCTAAGCTAAAACACAACTCTTCTTACCGCTACCCCTGACTTTCACAACGGTCGCCCGTTTTCAGAGATGAAGGAATTAGAAAGAAGAGCCCCATGCACCCCCGGGCGTCAAGGTACCCAACTCCGCGTCGCTTTGCAATCTCTCTCACCTGCCGCCAGGACCAAACTCCTCTTCTTTCGTACTTGTGCAAGGCTCAAAATGGTCTAATGAAGGACTTTTCTTTAAACTTTTGCCTGAGAATGCGCATCTCTGTGTCCGGAGATGCGTTCCTTTTTGTCTGTCCCGTATGAACTGCGCCAATGACAGGTCAGCATCAGCACCAACATGCCCTGTTTGCCACTTTGTACTGCTTAGCCTCAGCCACGGCGTGTGTACGAGATTCTGTTGACCAATACATTTTCCTTGCACTCAGCGCAAACGGTTGTTTACTGCGCTTTTAGTAGGTAACTACATGCTCGTGATGGCCGCTTTTTAGGAAAAGAAACTACAACTATCGAACTCATATCATGGGTATATATGTCTGCGTGCGTTCGCAAGGGAAACGCAGTCGACAGTATCTCGCAACTCGTCATTGTTTTTCAAAGCCATTTAATGTGGGATTCGTTATGGGAAAGAGACTATAAATGCGAATTTACGTGTGGAGAAGCTTAGCCACCACAAGTACCCTGTGTGAGAATGAGGACTTAACACTATCAGTCCTCCATCATTGGTAGCCTTCAACGTCAACTTTGAACACGTGATTCGATACCGACTCTCAAATATGTAAGCCACCGTCAGAAAAAAAAAAGCCACGTGAATCATAGCTTACCGTGAATCAGTGTGGGTTCATTGTACACCTCCAACCCCCCAGATTTAGACTTCACATTTTGTACCGTTCTTTTACTGTTTGTGTAACGTATCGTAAACGGCCATTTTCTGCAGACGTCACTGTTAGGAAAACCATCAGCCCGGCAGTCTGCTTCGCTCTCTATAAACTCTCAAAACGCGTGGTCAGCGATGCGTACACTGCCCATGAACAACAGTTGTGCCCATAATCAACCTCTGCGTAGATAGTTCACAACGTGTTAAACTGGAGCCAACAGGTGAAGTGAAATACGAGGCGCAATTGATACACGCGCACACAATTATACACACGAGACACAAGCAGCGCGCTTCATTAATTAGTACACACAGCTTTGTCGCAGTAAGCGCCGGAGGTAGTAGTATACAGTTATCCTCGGTAACGGCACCGCGAGCACACATTTATTTTCACAGCACACACAATTCAGCGAAACAAAAGGCTTCGCAGCTTTCTCGCAAAGCACTCAAAAAAAAAAAGAAACACGCAAAAGTGCGACACAGCTTAGCCGTCCCAGCCGGTTACGGTGTCGACAGCCATCATCACTTCTGTACAACTCAGAAAGCAACGACAACTCGGGTGAGTCCTAAATTGCCCAGCTTGGTTGCACACAGCGTCCCTGGTAGTTGTGGTGACGTCGTTGGACAAAGTGAGAAAAGAAAAACAATAAACAGCCTTGTTATGAAAACGTAACGTTACGACGTTTGCGGCGATAGCGGATCTAAGCTACTTTGGTCCACGCCTTCGACGCAACAAGTCAAGGCAGCGAAGTCCGCTGCGAAGCTTCGCACGCAGCGAAGCGCTCTGAACCCTCGACTCAATGCTTATAGATGCGCTTCGGCTTTAACGGCTAGCGTTAAGGCATTGGTCACGTTCAGCGAGTGGAATGGGCCTGAGGATGAGTGGTTGTGGACTCTTATTTCATAAAGCACGTTTAGCTCCAGCGCTCGCAGTACGTAGGCTTACTATTTTGGAGACGAAACACGAGAGTTGGACGAAGCGCGGATGGCAAAGCGACTCGCTAAAAAATTAAAACGTGTCAATCAAGTCACGTGAGCATTGAGGAGCCCGCGAAAGTATAGGCACACTATACATTCGCTAACGCTTTATTATAGCTATGCAACTCTTCTTTCTTGTTTAAAGTTTACTGCTATGCAGTTTACGTCTTGAAGTTCACCCAACGAGAAAAAACAAACGTCAAGTTCTTGCAGGAGATATCGTTACATGAACAACAGGAAAGTATTGTGTTCGCGTTTATTTATTTTTTTTTTCGGCCGCACTTGAGTACGGTAAACATTTAGTATACAGGCGTCGTTAGCAGTTAATCTACATGCTCGAAGCTACACTATCGCACCACAACTGTAAACGCGGCTACATTAAGTACGTAGACATCTTAGAGGACACTACGGATTCGTAAGATGTCACGAGCAACACCAACATGTGACGACTCATGCTCTTAAAGTTGGTATGAGCCGAGAAACGCGAGAAAAAAAAAACGACAAGCTGAAAAAATATTCAGAAAATATCAACTTCCTTTTTGTTTCCGCGCTGTCGAAGTCATCACTGCTGTGGCGAAACGTGAAACGCCTCAAGGTGTCGAGCACATAGCCTGCTGTGGTCCGACTGAACAAATATTGACCGAACTACTTTTTATTTCTTAAAGTGGCACTTGAGTGTTCGGTTCTGTTGTTAAAGCTTTGGTCTGTTCCAGTTTGCTTAGCATAACTAAGAGCGCCGGAGTACAGGTTTCAAAGACTGCAGAGTATCTTCACTTCTGTTGATAACGTAACTCAGTTTATTTTTCTTGTCCGGACAACCATGTGTCACTCGAATCTTTGGGCTTTCCACTATACGCTATGACGTCCAGTATGAAAATTCATTGCGCTATTCAGAGTGCTATCTATTCTTTGTCTACATGAAGACTTTTAATGACGGATTCCATTTGGGTTGAGGCCCAAGTACAGAGGTCAGACTAAAATAACTATCAGCGTGCTTGCATACCAGAGTCCTTGGGGCTCATCCAGTTCGCCACAGCTATGGTGACATTTTTATAGGTTCTTAGGCGCAGTTATCAAGCCAACAACGGGATAGCGATGACGGAGGTCCAGAGAGCTGTCGCCACCATGACGTCATAAAGAAGGCGTTTGCAGATCACATGGTCGTGGCGTCACCGAGTACGTTATGTCTCTTGAGCACACGCAGAGCCTCCTGTAATGGCATGGCTTAATGCCTGCCCCAAGTGCGAGGAAGCGATGCGTATTTGTGCATTCTCTCTTTGGCAATGAGATAATTCTTACGTGAACTCTCTTAAAGGATACCTCAGGAAAGAATCCACTAAAAAGCAACACGGAAAGGTTTATGAATCAGCACATACTCTTATCAGGCCACCTGTTTTTGGTAACTCCTATTCTTTGATGAAAATTTGCTCAATTCTGCCATCGGCTCATCTGCCCAACAGGAATCGCGCAACGAGTCGGAGAACAGATTCACATAGACATGCCGCCTGTCCACGTGACTCTGTCGAATCACGCCGTTCGAAACAGGAGCCTGGATCGGTTACAGCTAGACTCTAAAAACAAAGGCAGCAGTGGCAATTCCTGCAGGCGGGTGTACCACGCTCGAAACATATCTAACTCTATTTTCGCGAGTTCTCGTACTCTTTGATAGATAACGTTAACTCCGTTAACTTCTTTCGAACATCCGGGACGCTGAGTAATGAGGGTGAACTTCATTGTGGCGTGCAGGTCTGGAAAGGAGAGTTCAATATAAAATGACCAATTACTCCAACAAAACAGAGTTTTGTGTTTCTTTTGGGCGCAATTAGGCAGCCTCCTCGACCGCCTATAGCACAGTTCACTGGACCCCGCCCATCGCTACCGCGCTTTTAACAAGGTGTCGACACTTCAGTGCACTTTGAAACGAAAGCTATAGAACCCCCTAAACAACGCCGCAGCGGCAGTGCTAGTGCACGGGGGTGGCCGTCACGGTCGGCTTGATTCTGAGCCAGGGAAACTTGGCACCCTTCGGTATGGACTTGGTCCGGCGAATGTCGCTCTCCGAGGCAGCCCTCTTCGGGCGGCTCGAGGACGACTTGGACTTGTGGCCGCTCTTGGACCCGCTGCGGGACGCGCTCTTGTCCTTGTTGAGGACGGACTGGCTGCGCGAGACTCGCAGCGAGTCCTCGGACGGCGTAGAGTGGTGGCTCACGCCCGGGATGTAGAGCACCACCGTGTCCCGCTGGTAGGCCGGCTCGCTGGTCACCGAGCCGGCCACGGAGCCCTGGGTCGAGCCGGGTCCCGAGACGACGCCCGCGGACCGGCCCGGGCTGCTCGCGTGGATTCGCGGAGAGCGCGGTGAGGACGACTTGGACACCCGGCCGTTGGACGAAGACGCCGCGGCTCTCGCCTGCCTTGCCTGCGATGAAACAATCGTCACTGTGGGCGTGCTACAGTTCTGGTGAGCATCAGCTAAACAGTCATCAACAGTCACAGCTCAACCAGCAACAGACCAGCATCAACAGCCGCAGCTAAAAAGTCAGCTTCGAGCCCAAACAGTAGAACGCTCTCAGGAACCGTCTG
Organism: Dermacentor silvarum; assembly: GCF_013339745.2. Taxonomy (NCBI): domain Eukaryota; kingdom Metazoa; phylum Arthropoda; class Arachnida; order Ixodida; family Ixodidae; genus Dermacentor; species Dermacentor silvarum. Next base: position 33,945,025 of record NC_051163.1, on the reverse strand, counting down.
GAAGATAATGAGAAGCCAATGATGATGATGATGATGCTGTTTATCGGCATCCCCTTGGAAACGGGGCGGGAACAAATAGCCCCCTAGCCTGCTTGATTTTAATCAGTTGTTACTACATACATCACTATATAGCTTTTTTCTATCTGATCTCGATCTTGCCTTTCGGATTTAAAACCTGTATTACTGCACTGTACCATTACCTACACTTGCAATGACTCCATTTCTATCAATCTCTTCCCTGCTTTTCCTCCACCAGTACACTAATCGTCTCTAACTTATATCTACTGCTGACCAGTTAATCCTTCCATCTTCTTTGGTGGAAGCCGTCTTGGCGAAGTAACGCCCTCGCGGTGACAAAAAAAAAAAAAAAGGTTGAGAAAAGCACATATCATCTCTGTATCAATTCCTTAACCGAACCTATCAAAAACACAACATTGCTCGCATGAAGCGCATAAGGAAGCATGACTACGTTTTCTGGTGAGCAGACGGCCTTCCCGCCGAGTTTCCAAGCTTTCTGCTTACCCACCATCTTGTTTGGACAGCAAAGTAGCTTGCATCGTATTTTGACTTCGACGCCATCGTCGCGGTGCTGTCTTCTTTGTAGGCTTCCACAGAATTGGAACGAGGCTTAGGATGACCGCTGTCCACTCAGCCGTCTACACTGCCGTGTGCGCTGATCATTGGAACAGGGCCAATGTGCCACAATATTTGCAAAGTTACAGTGTCTTGAATTGTAACAAGTTGAGCAGGGGATTACCGCGGGTCATTAACCTACTGCGAAGGCCAATACAACATAACGCGACAGGTCATTACACATCGCGGTATAATGATTGCAACACAGATTTCGTTGATAAACTAGGCCAGAATTTAGCACCGCTAACTCTCTAAGTATACTTGTGATGACTGTGACGCCTTGACAGCTGCGCCCCTCATGGGCGACTTTGGACACTATTTATCAAAGTGGTGCTTCAATGTTCGTACTTCTTATATACTAGCCATTTCGTGCACACTGTGACACGCGCTCGTACGCTCAACCCACCTCGAGTTTTCTGATAGATACCTCCCAAAGTCGATGAAAACAGCCTCTAATGCCTAATGTCTTTGGCCCTGAGGTATATTACTAAAATAAATAAATAAAATAGAAAAGCTACACGACTGGTTGCATAGAACCTCTGTCTTCTGACACAGCTACCCAATGCTCCAACCATTTTGCTACAATCGCTTGCCTTTCTTTATTGCCTGACACATCATACACATACAGAACTCACGCGGTGTTAACAGGAAGCTTTACCTCGGGGGCTCCTATTTAAATACATGGGAAAGAATAAATTGTTTTTCTCGGTAAAGACTGTACCAAACTTGATGAGGCTCGTTGCATTCAAAATGAAAAGGTAAGATCTAGTGACTGTTGTAGTGAATTTAGACCGTCAAGTTTTTAATGAAAATTGCTGGAAATCACAAATTTCACAAGACGAAAATATCAAGTTCACGTAACTCAACAATAAAAAAACGACATCACCATTCTGTAAATTGCATCTAATAGTACATCTAAAGTGGACAACATTTATGTGTTATAGGTAACGCTCAAATAGGCCACTGGTATGCGCATAGGACTTTTGCAAAAGACCCTTGTAAAAAAATAATGTAACGAATTCAGGTACGACCTGAATTGACATATCAAATTTGTCCGCTTTAGATGCGCTAACGGATTCAGTTGACAGAGCTGTAATATCTGTCATTGACACAGAGCTACGAATTTGTAAACTTCGTGCTTCTATTAACAGCGGAGCTATCGTATAGGTCGAGGCTGCGCCGTCCGTCCGTCCGTCCACCGGTGTTACGCAGGGGGCAGGATCCCAGAGCCACCGCTAGGGGCGCTTCGTTCAACCAGAGGCCACGCCGGCTCAGGAGCGGACCAATCAGAGCGCGCGCCGGGAGAGGAAGAGGGTGAGCAAGCGCATTTTCTCGCCATGGATTCCGCTCGGCGCGAGCGGCTCCAGGAGCTTGCTCGAGAGCGGCAGCGCCGTTGCCGGGCGAATTCTACGTTTCGAGCGCGGGAATCGGCAGCGAAACGGCAGCGGCGGGAGGCTAATTCAGAGCTACGCAAGAAAGAAACGCAAGTCAAGCGTATACTAGGAGGAAAGCGAACCCTGATTTGTCCCAACAAGAGGCAGGGCAAAGACGCAAGCGCCGAGACATCCGTTTGACCGATGGTGCAAGAGATTTCCTCTATACCGGGAGTTAGCAGGGAATGTTAAGCAGTAAAAGTCGAAAACATCACCCATAATCACACGATAACCACTGGAAAGCAAACGTAATCACAGAAAATCTTACACAATCACAGAAGCCCACAGATAATCACAGAAAATCACAAGAAATCACAGAGAAACACAAGAGAATTACAGCGCCGCTGTTTCAGCAGATTTCACATTGGATGGAACTGGGTTTCCTTTTTTTTTTCAGGCTAACTAATTTCTGAAATTTGAGCCATTCATCCTTAAATTACGATTTCGCTTCCAACAGTCACTCGAACTTAACGTTCTCTCTCAAGTGCAACAAACTTGATTAAAATCGGCCCAATCTTTCTTTATCTCAGAAAAGCATTTCTGCGTTAAAATGTAATCGAATAGGCGGCATCATATTTGGGCTCGAGCTAAAGCTTCCCCTCAACACACAATATCAACACTTACATAACGCTTCCGCAAAGTAGCAAAGCTGTTGAGATGTGAAAACATTTGTCTACATCGCCAGCCTCTCCTCGGCTGCCACTATTAGAAAACTCATTTAATGTTGTCAATGATGTGACGCTCTACAACCACCATTGATAAAATTTCAGCTTATTTTGGCCTGTTCGGTTATCAATTACCAACACATCCTAAGCACGATGACGATGATCACGATGATCTACTGGAATGCCCTTTCAGACGGGGAGATGACTTTAAACCGAAATTCTTCCGGTAGGTGCGTGCTACGTGCGGGTCTCACAGCGGGAACTCCTACGCATGCCATTAGGATGTGTTGAGTGGTATGAAGGACCGGGCATTGGACCTAAGATGCTGGGTAACGTTAACAGATCGTGGCAAATCATGCCGATTTGCCGCTCAAAAATTGTCTCTCGTCAAATTGTCACGCGGGGCATTCAAGGAATTTGTGCTCCACTGCCTCTAAGCTGCCTCAATTATCACAGTAGGGATTAGTGGTGCGCACTATGCGGCACAGATCATTGTATCCTCTTTAATTGATAATTGAACGTGTTTGCCACGTTCAGTCGAAGACAATGGTACGATGTCTCTAGGTGTCGAGCAAGTGGTTTTCAGGTTATATTGGTGTGTGCTTGAGTAAGTCTTTGCTCCGTTTACCGGAGAAAAGACTGGCTATGAATATGACTTGCTGTTGACTTCGTACCACGTCATTACTCCTATCTTCAGCAAAGATCACAATTCCCGATTTCCTTGTGCTAAGCTTAGAGCCTAGATTCATCGCTGCGTTGCCACACATATTCAGAAGTCTCTGTAAATAAATATCTCGCATCGTCCGCTAGTAGGCACTGTGTCGTCAGCGTACATCAATCCGGGGACCTTCTGTTGCTCCCTGTGCCAATTACACGTATGGGATAAATCAAACCCTAATTCACTGTCTTCTCGTCGTTTTGATATGCTATTTACGTAAATCATGAACAACAATGGAGACAGACGAAACACCTGGGGACGTATCCTGAAACGTTCCACTTCGGCGATAGTTCGCCTAGGCGACAACTTCGCTTTCAGGCGCGCGCCGATTGGCTGTTTTAGTAAAATTGGATGAGCTGATTGGCTGGTTGAGCCCGACGTCATTCAATTTTGCTCAACCAGCCAATCAACGCGCACCTGAAGGCGAAAGGCGAACTATCGCCGAAGTGGAATGTTTCAGAATACGTCCCCTGCTTCAGTCCTCGGTGAATTTCCACCACTTCAGTGCATTTACGGCCGTTCCATACAATTCGTATTCGGTTGTCCTTATATGCCTCCTTCAGCCCCTCTACAAAATTGTCATCTATGCCCTCGTGCTTGAGAATATCCCATAACGCTTCCCTGTCTACGTTGTTGCCTTAATATCCAAAATTCCTATCTATAAATGTCTATTCTGAGCTATTGAAATCTCTATGCACTGCGTTAGTACAAAGATATTATCATATAAGGGGCTACCTGGTCTGAAGCCATTTTTCCTGCACCCGCTCCGACAGCTCTAATTGTATGGCGTGCATTGCCGTTGTATATATCATCGACGTTACTGTTACAGGCCTGTACAAGCTCGTCTTATCCTTATCATCTTTGTCTATGTAGAGGATGTTCATCTTGCCTTCGCGCCATTCAAACGGAATCTTCTTCGTTTTAATCACTTGGCTTTATGGCATTAGTCAGCAGTGCCTTGCTCTTTGGACCAAGGTGTTTCATTAGCTCTAATGGGATTTTATCAGATCCGGCGGCAGCGTTATTAGAGGCATTTTCTCCTGCTTCTTTTCAGCAAAAGATTTCTAAGCTATAGGTTTTGATCTGGATCTGTTGCTGGATCAGTTTGAGCGCTGACTATATACACTTTCTCTTTTGCCGAAGTTATCCCCGATAACGTCTGTGATGTGCCGCAGCGCGTCGTCTCCTTCGAAGATGTTACCGTCTTCACACAGCCGTTCGCCAATTTTTACTTTGAGCTCCGAGTGCTCTTACATGCTCCCAGAATCTTTTTGGGGCGCCTTTGTCTTTTTGGCGAATGTTATGCACCCAACGTTCATTTGCACATTTGCTTTTCTTCTTGCGCAAGCTGACTCGCCAACCTTTAAGTTTCAGGGCACTTTTCTCCATATAAGGAGTACCTCTTCGTGTAATCCCAACTCTGTGGCTTCTCAATGAACCCTATACGTCTGGTTAAGCTCTTCTGTAGCTTGCTCTATTTCCTTGTTCCACCACTTACGTGGTTTTCTTTCTACAATCCCACATTTTTCTGCCATGTTTACCTGATCTGCTGCTGCATGACATCTACCAGTTTCGTATATTCCCAAAATGTTGTAGAAAACGTCTCCATTTTCTTCGCTATGCTTTATGCGACCTCTGTTATTAAGTTTTCATTACATTTTAAGCATTCTGCTGCTATGGGTTCGTGTTATGCCTTAGTATATCTTCCAAAACTTAAGGTTAAACGTTTATGATCACTACGCAGACTATCTTTTCAATGTTCATTTATCGTCGTTTCGTCGTTGGTGCCCCGTTTGATTAGGGCGTAATCAATACACGACTGCCTGTTTCCACATTGCCACATTACCTGTCCATGACACTTATTCGCCCTGTTAACTAATCTAAGGTTACGTTCATTGCACAGATCCAGCACTGCCCCAAGCCACGTCTTCTTGCTTTCTCATGTGCCGCTAATCAATAAATGCCCCTTAGATGCCTATTTTTCCCCTTGCCACTTCATACCTCACCTAATATACATGCTACACAACCACAATCTCTCTCTCTCTCTCTCTACTACGCCTCCACCCTTCCGCAACGCAATAACCCCTCCAGTTGAAAATTGTCAATGATAGGCGACTGCGATTTTCACTTCCTTTGAAACTTGCACTTCGTTTGACGGTGTCATCGTGGAAAAGACTCGCTCTCCGCCCAGAAGCTACATGTAAACCCGTGTTTTATTACACTTCAGCCGCACTGCATGCAAGTAAATTAAGTGAAAGTATAAACTCTCAAGAACGCGTTATTCTAAAATATGACCTACAAAATTGCCTCGTCGCTTCTTTTCGTCTGTGCTCAAGACGTATTGGATAAAAAAGGGTGTTGTTGCTAGGCGTCCCAGTTTGTGAAAGGCTGTTTGGTGGTATGCTTTTCTCACCTGGTTAATAAGTGTTTGTCGGAATCGGACAGGGTATGCTAGAGCAATTGGTACGGCTTTGTTCGACAACAGGCAGCGTTCCATAAGCAACCCGTGGGTCCAACAGCAATGACGGAGATCAGGTGACCGTTAACTTGTAGACGCTTCACGTAAACCCTGATGACGATAGAGGAGAATGTGCCTATTAATAAGTAGGAGTAAACAATAAATGCGCGACGGAATGGCAAAACGCACTTTCAATAAAAATTAGAAAGCATTAACAGAAAGCATTAAACTGAACGCCGCTGCGCGGTCCTTCGAATTATGAGCACCTTGTGGGCGAGCGAGTGCGTCGAGACAGACGCTTGGCGCGTTTTGACTTTGCCATACCGAGACCAAGGAGGTTTAAAAAAATAAACCACACATTTTTTATGCGATTTTAACAGCGAAGCTGTTTAATCCAGCCGTAATTTGTCGTTCGTATCAAGAAACTATCATCAGCAACAATGAAGAAATAAATAAAAGAAAATAAACTTTCTTGCCGACGCGGGATTCGAACCCGCCTCGGCGCAAGGCGAGCGTTGAGATTCGGTCCTAAGGCGAGCGTCGTAGCCAATAAACGACAAATTCCGTGTTTGCTGTCATGGCAAATGTTTGCTGTCATGTTTCTGTCATGGATCGCCGCAGCTTCGCCAGTCCTTCACATAAGAATTCCCGCCCTCGTCCTCCTGTACAGGTCCTTTCTGTCCCCGACTCCCTTCTCAATGCAGAGTAGCACGTAGGCGTCTGCATAAACGCCAGCAGCGTTCTATGCCTTCCAATGAACAGTGTTCTCTCTCCCTTTCTCTCCTTATTTCTATATCTCTCTCTCTCTCCGGTTGCCGGACACTTTATACATTATGCATTCTGCGAGTACCGGTGGCCGTATACGAGTGTCTCCCATGCCGTCTGCTTGGCGCCAACAATGCAGCAGATGTTAAAAACTACTTTCTAAACTCATCCTTACCGGATGACCCCAATCATAATATCATTATAATATATTCCAACGTGTGAGAAGTAAATGCAAATGAAGAAGCACAGCGTTCGCAGATTTTCATCCGACGCTCAACTTACGTATCCACTGCTTAAATTTCGAAAACGCTTGCTTTTTAGCGCCATAACGTTAAGGGCCCAGCGTCGCAGAAAATTAGGCGTCGGCGTCGGCGCCGGCGTCCCGTGAGCGAAAATTGTCGTACATATTTAGGTACATGTATATGCCACGACTTGCTATATGGCATGCGAGATATTGCGGGTTATATATATTACCACACCATTCTACCACTGAAGTTCGTCATACCTTGTCTTACTTTCTTGAAAAAGTTATTCCTCGGAATTTTGAAAAGGACAGCCCACAGACGTCATGAAACAAAACACCGACAGCGTATGCCTTTATATTAAATCTTCTCAGACTGAACTATAATTAATGCGAAACAGTAACAGAAACTTGAAATTAATGTAATTTTCTTAGCACGGCTACGCCCTACCACCGGGTTCCGCCCACGCAAGAGGCCGCGTTTCTACCGAAAAGCTCGCCTTCGTGCATAGCGTTGGCCGCAAGCGTTTCCCGGTAAACATTACGATTACATAAGCTGCAGTTGCCGGGAAGCGCGAGAAGCAGTCAGGGATCTTCGAATGCTATCGCGTTCCATTCTTAAAGGCGAAGCTAAAGCGTCATCAAAATGTTTAATCCAGCTTCCAATCAATTTCGCTCAATTCCCTTTTCGTTTTACGCTTTGTGGCAGTCCGACGACATTCGCAACCGCCATCGTCTTCCCGGTCTAACGCATGTTTCCTATGCTGCGATATTGCACTGCGCTTTTCGATTCTGAAATTTTTTTGCAAGTGAGAACTTCGCGTTGCTGTTTCACGGGCAGCGCGGATCGTGGCGGCGTCGATTTTCGGAATCGCCAATACAGGAGCATTTATAGGAAGAGCGAATTATTGTTGGCGTAGTCCTCTTTTTTTGTTTTTTTGTTTTTTTTACACGCGTCGATGAAAACTAAGTAAAGCAAACTAGAAACTTTTCTGGTGAGATGTGTTTCGCGTTAGAGCTTGTTGCTTTACCGAAACAAACAATAAGCAGGCAGGCCACAGTAGCGTGTCTGGCAAATGCGCGTTCTTATTGGTTCCCCGTCCTCGCTTAAATGCAGTACCACCTACACCAAAAAAAAAAAAAAAATTACACAGCCCATGGTAAACCAGCGCAGCTGAAATGTGCGGCCCTGGTGTTTATCACTGGGTTAATCCCGACGGTTAATTAAAGTCTTCTTCAATTATTGGTTACGTCTTTCTCTAGCTCGGCCCCACGAGCCGCCGGATCTTCCCGACATTGCCGCTTGCGCTCGGCATCGCGGGCCCGATCTTCTGCCGAGGTGTTGGCACGACGCCGACGAGATCTCTCCTGCTCCTGCTTGCAGCGGCTCATACCCACATATCCAATGCAACTATGAGCCACACGTGATTTCTTTCTTTGTTTCTTTGTTTCTTTCTTTCTTTCTTTCTTTCTTTCTTCCTTTCTTTCTTTCTTTCTTCCTTTCTTTCTTTCCTTCTTTCTTTCTTTCTTTCTTTCTTTCTTTCTCTATTTCTTTCTTGTCCCTGGCTCATACCCGTGTTTCCAATGCGGGTATGCACCCCACGTGATTTTATTATCCTTAATCGTGACGCAACTGACGAGCATGTGATGTTATTGATGTCATGACCTCTCAGACATGTTAGTCATACATTCGTACCCTTCCACGCCAATTTTGCTATATAACAAGTGAACGAGACGCGAGTTTTCGATAGGTTTTCTATAGGTTTATTTCCGCCGGAGGGTTTCTATGGTCGGACCTGGAGTGTTTCGCCTAGACATATACAGCTTGGCTGTAAAAATATTTTCAGCACAAAGGCGGCTTGGCGCAAGCTCAATGCACCGTATGTAGCAGGCTTAAACCGCTATGCGCTTTAATCAGTTTTACATCTGTACGAAACAACCAAACGCGCACTTGCCTGATAGGCAGCGGCCAGACCACCTCGGACCGAAGTCTGGTCCGAGCTGACGGACCGGGGTCCGCGCGACGGGGATCTTCGGTGACTCCGGGGCAGGCTGCCGTCGTCGAGCAAGGTGGGCGACACGTCTCGAGAGCTCGTCTTCGTCGCAGTCGTCGTCGTCTTCTTCTTGGACGACCGGTCTCCTCCCAGCGAAGCGGTGTACGTGAACACGTAGCCACTGCTGGGTACCGTCACGTCCGCGTCGGCCATGCCACGACGGTAGTCCTTGTCGATGTCGCGCACCCAGACCCCGGACGTGGACGTGGTGGGCGACCCCGTGCGAGACCGCTCGTTGTCCGAAACCCTGGCCGGCACGTTCTCATAACTGAGCTCGCGCTTCTTAGAGTCGTAAGCCTTGAGCACGCTTCCGGGCCTGCTGCCGTCGTGATGGCCTCCGAGGATTCCCGGCTCGCTGTTGACGCTGGAGGTGTCCGAATCCCGGCGCTTGCCGCTGTCGTCGTGCTCCCAGCGCCCCAGGTTGAAGCCGAAGCTGCGGCTGGACGACTTCACCCGTCGGATGCTTCCGTACTCTGGCTCCGGGGTCGTGGAAACGTCGCCGCCTCGCCTCGGCGTCGGTGACGAGGACGAGGCTCTGCTTCGGTCGTAGTACTCGTAGTCGCGCTCGACGTAGCGGGGGCTGGAAGTGATCGGGTAGTCCACCACTACTTCGGGATGGTGCACGTGTATTTCGGGAGTCTTGAATGTGGTGGTCTTCTTGCTCTTGTCCACCTGGCTGTACAGGTGGGAGACATCGCCACTGGTCGCGAAGAACTCTTCCAAGTCGAAGGGCTTGACCTGCGAGAGAGCGAACGGAGATTGTTGTGACAGCGCGTTTTGATTGTTTGATTGAAAACGTATTTAAGGTGATTTTTAACCCACATTTTCGCTTTTATCTTTTAGTTTTCTGATAGAAGGCGGTGGTAAAGGCATGTCAGAAGAGTGGACAGATGAAGTGACGCGGGAGTTAAGGTTAATCGACAATTGCTCTAATGGCGATAATCCAGAGCATGGAATGTTTAATGGAGTGAAAATATTTCAACGCACAACGGGTACGTTTCGTAATGTTTGTAATGAGTGCGAGTGCCGCGAAACGGCTTCCAAGGAAAAATACATCGGGCAACGCAAGAACATGCTTCGTATTAGTGGTTTCTGAGTTGACGCATCCTCTCGTTAGCACCAACGTATTCATGGCGGGTGCAGCACGACAAAAAAAAAGGACAAATGACGGAGAGTTAATTTCAATCAACGCAATTTTATATGTGCATTTCATGGCATATATATTTCACGGCGTGGCTCCAATGGCGAGGATCCTTCCTGGGAATCATTACGCTTGTTGGTCGTAGGTCATTGCATACATGTTTGAGACCACGGATACACGAGTAAGCACTTCCAAAAACCGACCAAACGACTCCTGCTCCTGGGTTCGCGTAGCTCTCACCTGTGTCGCCTTGTCCACCATGATGGGCACCTCTTCCTCTTCTTCGACCGGTTCGTTCTCCTTGTTCTCGTTGTTGTTGACCTCGTCGAAGTCTTCTTCCCTGACCAGAGTGCCGGTGCCCGCGCTGCGAGCCTCCTTCTTCGAGGCCGACGACTTCTTGCGGGTCAGGGGAGCCAAGATGACCTTGACGCCGTCGACTAGCCGGTTGCTGCGCTTGGGCGCCGGACTCCTCTGGAGCTCGATCGGGGTTCCGGGCCTCGTGTACTCTTCGACCGAGTAACTGCGCACCACGGAAGGCGGCGGTGGCACCGGCGGAGGCGGAGGAGGCGACGACTCCCTCGAGCTGCTCGCCGGGGGATCGTGCCGCAGCGTCGCCTCGCGGTCGAACTTCTGCACGATCCGGCGGACGTGGTTCCGCTTGACCACGGGCGAGTCGGGCCTTCGTCGCGGGGACCGAGACGCCGACGCCGTCGACGCGCTTCTGGCCACGGACGATGCACCCCGGGAGTGGTGGTGGTGGTGGTGCCCGGAGGAGTCCGAGACTGTCGTCTCCAGCGGTAAGGAATGCTCTTCGGGGATGCGGGCGCCTCCAGTGCTCTTGTCGTGGTGGTGCCGGTTCTTGTAGACCTTGAACCAGAACTTCTTCTCGGGCGAAGGGGGCGCCTGCGCAGAGATAAAGTTGCGGATTACGGAACGCACTGGTAACGCGAGAGAATGCAGGTCGTCGGCCAGCAAACCTCTCGGTGGCATGGCGATCATTTAAATAAAAAATAATCACGTACGTCGATATGGCCTTATGGCTAAGAACGTTAATGCGCGCAATTTATATCGGAGATACACGTCTGTTCTCAGGCGTGTCATTGATTGTGAGTCCCAAGGTCTGAGAGCAATTATAGCCTCAAGAATATAAAGTACACACATTGTGTGACGAAGGCTTACTCTGCGTACGTAGTGCGTTTTCTATTGGCATCATCAATAGAACCGAAGATTGTGATTTCCGAACGACAGTTCACCTGGCTCCCCAGAGTATCAGGAGCACTCGTAACGCGGAATACCCGACAGCGGTGAGTGGTCTCTCTTCGTCGCTAACGAGTGGATTCCAAACTTTTGGCGAAAGCTGTAGGCATTTTCGGCCCACCGGTAAGAATTCAACCACCCGTAAGTTGAAGTGCTCCAAGCCTGCACAATACCGTTAGGCATAGGAAAACTATGTTTAGGACCTAGATAAACATGCAGCCAGCGGCACTGTGCAACCTGTCTCTTTCTCCTTCCCTCCTTTCTCTCTTCAAGAGCAGTGGCAGTCTGACTCTGATTTCGTAGTCCTTGCCAACAGAAAGCCTCTCAATGGCCTGAATCTTCATATGAGGGGTTTACTTTAATGTACAGGGAAATGACTCTGCGATTAGCATAATTACTCATTTCCAAGTTACGACATCGTTAACCTGAAAAACCAGCCCGCCTTCTTGCTCCTCTTCTCTGTCATCGATGCCATAAACAAAGACATTCTACATAACTGCGTTGTTCATTTTAAGAAACATAGCTTCTTACGTGTCAGACATTCTATATATAGTAGGTAATGCACGATCGTGTACGGCGAATCTGTGATTCCACGACTGAAGACACTTAAGGATTCCGACGACGAACAGCCGCAGCATGTCCTTTACAGCTTTGAGCGAGACACAGATTTGCATAACTGGGCTGGATGCTGTGGCAATACCTATTCCCACGCTGCTGCTGATGACATGGAGTGAAAACGGAGGCTATACGCGGACGTAACGAGCAAGTAGAAAGGAGAAACCTGGCTCACCTGAGCAGAGTCCGGGACATCGCCGTTTCCGGCGTGGGAGACGGAGTTTGAGCTGCCCTCGTGCCGCCGGGGAAACTTCTTGACCCTGACGGCTCGGCTGAAGCTGACCTTCTTGCCGGCCGAGCCCCGGGACTCGGCGCTGCGGCCGGAGGCGTCCGAGTTGTCCGACCGGGTCGAATCGGCCCGGTGGACGGCAGCGCTCGGCATGCTGCTGCCGCCGCTGGGCCGAGGGCCGCCCTGTCGGCTCGGGCTGCGCTGGCGATCCACGGTCCTGCGAGGGGCAGAGAGAGAAGAAGGAACTGGTTAACAAGGACTGAGCCCGGTTGGCTACCTTGCACTGGGGGAAGGGCAAAAGGGAAGGAAAAGGTTAGGAGAAGAAGAGAAATTTAAGTCGGTGGTTGGTGTCGCCGACGTATTCAGAGTTCTCTGTTCTCTGTCGCAGACGGTTCCTCAGTCCGGTAGCCTTCAGAAATCCCGGCAGCGCTTCCATGACCCGCAGCAGTTGTGATGTGCGAGGCCATGGTCCCGAGATCTTGTTCAATGAGAAATTTCTTCCGTCTGTCGATGGTTTAGAGCTGAGCGCAGACGCGAGGAGATGGGGGGCCTACGCGTGCGTCCGTCTGAATCGGCTGCTGGAATTACGGGTATTAGAAGGTCAGCAGCGCTAATTTGAGATAGTCGATGTGAACGGTTGCACGTTCAAGGCCACCGGCGCCGCCGCGACAGTACTTTATTAAAAAAAAAAAAAGAAGAAGACGCTGCACACGAGCGTGATGAGCAAGGCGCAGAGGGGCTGCTGGCAAGTTTGCCAGCAGTCGAAAACGCGTGCTATTGTGGGAAAAGCCAACGAAGCTATCAAGCACGAAGCTTTCAGGCCACCGCCTACAGTGCACTGCTTGTGTCGGAGAACTACGCGCGCACTTGCAGAGTTACGCATCCTAAATTGCAGGATCGCACAGATAAGTCGCGTTTCGCTTTCTTCTGTTTAATCGAGAGGTTCAACAAATACAGTGAGGACGAAGCAGTGAGGATGGCAGCAGATGCCAGTGCAATCTTGGCAAGCTTTGCCGCTGCGCAGTAGCGTGGAGTAAGGATAAGCTGTGCGGTAAGCGCGGCCTCTTAAGAACAAGAATGTTTGAAAGGGCGATTGAGACAACACCAAGCCCTTCTCATGGCGAAAAATCAAATCCGAGGCCCATCCATCCTATCCCCACCCGCTCATGGCTGCACAACATGCAAAGCGCGCGGCACACTCTCGCAATTTCGACACACGCGATAAGCCCTACACCCCCCCCCCCCCCCCTATTTCCATGCGTCGTATAACCTCGACGCGTACCTTTCAGGAGACGCCTGTCGCGTTCCCCTTGCTCAGGCAGCGTATCCACCCATCATGACATTGTGCAACATTGAGAGAGCTAAAATAGATAAGCGATAAAAAAGGAAAGCGAGATTGCCCAGCTATCTCGTCGACACACGAGACTACCCTTTTATAATTGGCCTTTCTCGCATGCGGGCGAAAGCAAGCATGCGTGCTGGGAACATAGATAATTAAAAAAAAGTCACCTTCGGTGGATAGCACAATTCTGGTTCTCGGGCTGAATTTCTCGAAGAGGCGAACATTGCTTGCACGAGAAAGCGAAACCGCTAATCGAGTAATAACGAAAATGCACTAATTTTATTCTTGGCCAATTACTTTATGGCACGTGTTGTAAATTACAAATCACAGCCGGTGAGTTTTGCATGGCACTTTCACTTGGAATCGATTCGGAGGATGACGGCTGTTTCAAGATATTGCACTGTTTCACCTACCTGTTTTTTTTTTTTTAAGAAAGCGTCGCTTTACACATCGGCAGCATCAAAATAATTGCAACGACAATGTATTTCGTCGCACGTTTTGGGAACGAATTTCTCGACAGTGGACTCATCGTGAGAATTCGTTCCAAGTGGATACGCTTAGCCAGCGCCTCCTCTATGCAGAAATAGAGGAGGCGCTGGCCTAGCGAACTCACCGGCTACAATTCCGAAATTGCGACATGTGCCGTAAACTAATTAGTCGGAGCTTATCTAGCGAAATCTTGTTAATTACTGTATTATGCATCTAGATTTCTCGTAGGAGTAATGTCTCCTCTTCGAGTGGTCCAGCTGATCGACTGTATACATTTGTGCTAGCTATACGACAGGCACGCTAAAACTCGATGCAACGCTCTGCACCTTTCAAAGTAGGGCGCACAATCCACATATCCGGAAGAAGGCGTTTAGTGCATTCGGCGTTGAAATCGGTCTGGACCAGTGTCCTAGATTTCTGTACTTCTTCAAAGGGTGATCGTCTAGGGACGCTTTGCTTGTAGTACTGTAATGGGGACCGTCGAAACGGTGGTGCCTTATCGTCTCCCGGCAGCCGATTTCTCCTCCTAACACATTTGACCCCGCTTGACCCATTTAAGCTAGCACACGGTAGCCAGCCCGTACATAACACTGGCTATATTCTTCCCTGTCTTTCCCTGTATTTTTTTCTCCTGCCACAGGTGATTACTTAAAAATTTGTGTAGTCTAAAAAACACGAAAAAGAAAGAAAAACATCCGGCATTTTAATTGCGACAATCATTTCTTTGGCAGTAAACCCCCGCCACTTTCGTAAATCTAGCTAGCTATCAGACCTCCAAGCTGAACCAACGAAAGATAGGAAGTAAACATTTTGAAGAATATATATATTAGTGGATGATCGGCCTTAAGTGAAACGTTAGCTCGATGTGGTAACCCTGCTCCGACATCTGTTTGTGTTTAACCCCACAACACCTTACGTATAACTTTTTGATACGTTGTGTTCGACACGTCCAAATCCTTGTTTAAGCGTGTAACAGTTTACGCAAAGCCCTCAAAAGCGTTCGCAATACGCTGTCTTCTTTCCGCGTATTTAAAGAGCTACCAAGAGATAAAGATTCCTCTTAATACCCAACGCGAGAATTGAAGTATAACTGATTAAGTGTTCGAAAGCCGTTGTACAAAATGCGGAAGTGGGAACGTGTGTATCCTACTGTAACAGACGCCGTCTCCTGTTCGCCGTCTCCTGTTCGCCGTCTTGGGCATGCAGTGATTCATACGCAACCGGAATCGACCTAAACGTCGTAAGTCAGTAGTCACAATGAACATACTTGCCAAATGGTGAATCTTGTCATAAGGCACTGTAACGCTGAATTCATCGTTGTGTTTTTAACAACTGCACACATGTAGGTGAGAAAACGGCTACATTAGAACCGGCTATCCCAATGCACTGCTGACAAACTTTAACTACCCGTTTCCTCATAAACAGTCACCATACACTCCCGTAACAAACATACTAAATCTACAGAAAATAAATGTAAACATGATAAAAACAGGCTAAAGGAAAAGCGACCCACATGCACCCGCATTAAAGTAAAAGTTATTGTAGACTGTTCCATAAAAGCACCGCTATACGCGTAAAATCATGAATGTTATTCTTAAAGTAGTCCTGCGACAACGAGCCACTTAGTTTACCTAGAATTCATAAAAATCTACAAATGAAACCAAATCGATAAGGTCGACATGAAAATTCCGTACGACTATGGGCTGAGCACTGTCGTCATGGAAAATTGACGTTTGTCGAAGTGGCTTAAGTTATCTCGAAATTGGACTCTCCTGTCTATTATACTGCGGAGATACAGCATCAGGGGTGTCACAGTATAGGTGCAGATCGCATGCTCAGGGTCATTAGACTTCCATAACATTTTTATTTTCCTTTTTCCACTGTGACTTTACACCGCCTGGCACAGCAGCGGTGGATATGGCTACGGCACGGCAACGCAGCATCATCCGTTGCGAGCGCAGTCAACAAGCCAGCCGGCGCGGCCCATTGCAATCCGTGCAACGAGGCCACGTGTGGGACGTCCCGGTCGAGGCAGCAGTCGTCGACAACGGGTTCCCGGTAGCGCGGAAAGCGTGGTTGTGTACTACGCCACACTGATTCCCTTTTAAAGGCGTCGCGGCCTTGCCGAAAGACTCTGTGGGACGCCAGCCAGCGACGGCGTTGTATTTCAGCGTCACGCCGGTAGCCTTTTCTTTTTTTTTTTTTTCTTTTTTCGTTTCAGTCCGTTGTTGCTTTTCCTTTCGTTTCGGTCCGTTCGGCGCGACTACCCTGTGCGTCGGCGCGTAGTAGTACGCCCTTCCCAACTTGGCCGCAGTACGCGAGTGTCATAAAGATCAGAGAAGCGATAAAGGGTTTCATCGGTTGGCCATATATTTACCGACGCGAAGAAGGGTGGCGTGGAACACACGTGACGCTGCGCCGCGTAGCCACGCTAAGACGCGGATATTTCTCGGCGTTTCCGTAACCGCGGGCCCAGTATGCTAATTCTCTCGAGCGGTTCGGGCAGCACTCTTGACGTCGTAGCGAGAAGCCTTTTCTCCACAGTTACCAGCGTCTATCAGAGACAGTTGGTTCGTTGAATAGTGAGTGTTTTTATTTTGGAGGGGATGTGCTCTTCAGCCGAATGGGTAGTTTTCCCATGACGTCACGCGGACGCGGCTTCTCGCCGTCTGGCATACCAGGACATGGCGGCCACGGCGACGTCAGTGCACTGTAATATAGGCGCGTAACATTGTTTTGCTTTTTGGTAGTGATCGTTTCTTATTATTTTTTTTTCGCCCGAGTATCACTGTTATCGATTTGTCGCTCGGCGTAAGACGCGCCGGTTGTGCTGACACGTTTCTCGTTTACGCGGCTTCTCGGCGTGCTATACAGTGCCCCAAGATGGCGGCCACGATGACGTCATGCGAACCATTTTTACGGGGAACGAGAAAGAGAATAAAATGTGTCGGAAGGTCAAACCTAAGTCCTGATTGCCTGGCAAAATACAGGAGAGGCTCCAAGGCCTCGCGACGGTTCTTCTATTGGCCGCCTACCGGCCGGACCCACCTACCGTACATTGGCACCTATTCCGGGCGGATGCGCTCTTACTCATTTTACTGCGCCGGTTCGTGTTCTGGGCAGGTTCACACGGACGGTACAAGGACGGTGAATTTCGATCTATGACGTCATGCTACCTTGCCCGACTGCTGCGGAATCTGATGGCGATTTTGACGTCACCACTTTCGTCACGCCGGGCTTGGCAATGAAAATTTCGGTCCGAGTAGCATGACGTCATAAAGCAGAGTGCACGTGTCTGCTATATACCCAGAAGGCGTTGTTGTTTTGCAGTATGTCGTATAGGTTGCTAGCAGTCGGGGCAGCTGTTGACCGCAATCGTCGCCGTCGCCGGCAGAAATCCGCTTGGAGTGTCCATATAATTGCTATCGCAATAAAATTGCGAAGCAGCCCTTTTCTGCACGTTAGCGTATATGCAGAATTGTGTGTCAGTGTACCGTCTGATGCACCAAATGGACGAGGAATTACTGTTCCGGAACACTGGCTGATGCTTCAGTGCGCCCGCGCCCGCTATCTACTCCGAGCAGTATGTACCTTGCTATTCAGTTTATCTCTGTACCTTGCGAGCAATCTGTAGGCCGTTTTATTGGCGATGAGGAACATAGCCTCAGACCAGCGCGCCGCGCCGCTCTCCTCTTCGCTCTGGTATGTGGGGATCCGCGTTTCAATCAGTGGCAGGTTAGAACGGTAGCAGTGTCGTAGTTAATTATTGCGACTCTAACGTGTTTCGTCTGTGATTGCTAGGATGTCAGATGGCTGAAGGTCAACGGGCTATACCACTGTGCCGTATTCGGCTGCAAAAATAACTTTCGGAAGTGAATGTGAAGTGCATACTGTCACCTGTAGTAGTGCGAACAGGGCAAGCGCAGAGGCACAAGACGAAAGAAGTGCGCGTGCTAACCGGGGCCCCGCTCGATAGTTCGCTCTCGCCGCCATTTTCTCCAGAGCCCAGCTGCTCTCAATAAACGTCGTCAGCCCCCCTTTGAAGGCGCGTGGCAAAGTGGTGGAGGTGCTGGGTACTTCTCACTCATGCCGTAGACTCCTCCTGGGAGCGGAAGCACAAGCCCTGTGTTAGTCGATACTCCCGTCCATCGGACCAGCCGAAGGATCCGGGGACTGCCTCCAGAAGACACCGCAACGCTTCGGACTTCCCCAACCGGTATGAAACGTGCAATGACGAACCGGTACACACTTCAGAATCCACTGGTGCCGAAGTCGTTCCATGGCGACGTCTTCGAAGACGTCGAAGACTGGATGACCGACTTCGAGCGCGTCGCCGAATGCAACGGATGGGACGACCAACGTCGCGTCGTGGTGACTCCGTGAACTCCGCCGCTGCGTTTGTAGACAAGTGTCCACCTTTGGATTGCCAGCATAAACAGAAAACACTTGACGACATCAGCTTCGTCGCGTGTATGTTCCGAAGATTTTGTTCCCAGTGAGCACACGGCCTCGAACTCGGCATTCATGGTCAAACTATGATAGGAACGGAAGGTACGTATTCGAGTCGAACTATTACGAATGGACGATGTCACATATTTCTTCGTGCACGCACATTACAGCTATTCTGTTAAATGTGTTCTAAGATCATAATCCTTGGCAACCAACGTTCCTGTAGAAGTTGACCGAGGACTTATTATGAAAAACAGTACGTGCCGACGAAGAAAGTGAAGGTGTATTATTTTTCATTCTGTGCACCCAATGCACTGGACACAAGCATTTTTTTAATTTCGCCGCCATCGAAATTCGGCCGCCGCAGCCAGGATTTGATCCCGCGACCTCGTGCAACACCACAGCCCACCGCCGAGGGTCTGATATGTAAACAGAGTTCAAGGCTGGATATACAATAATAACACTTTACACGTAGGTTACGCATCCACAATGTTCAGACTTGACTCGCCTCCTATTGCGATCGCGGGCAGAGCTATGGCAGCTAGCGCCGTCTATAGGCCGGTCGCCGTTCGATATGGCGGCTGTTTCGAAGCTCGAAGCTGAGTAACGAGACGCGAAGAAGTTTCCCAATCGTAAAAATAGAAAAAAAAAACACTTGAGACCTCTCTAGAAAACGCGAGAACTTGCCACTCGTCGCCGACTGCGCGTTCGCCACGCACCCTCCAACGCGATCTCACATACCAGCATGGCGTCGTACGATACACGGCGCTGTGATCGCAAAATGGCGGCGCCCTCAACAATACGGTCTATACGTGGTCTATACATTGCTATTGCGACCATTATTCTCCTTTCCCACACTGCTGACCGGTGTTCAGGTGGACAGCGGCGCGCTGGACAGTTACGGTGCGGTCAGCAGACTTTGGCAAACTCTGCAAACTAATCAATCTCTCTCTCTCTCTCTCTCGCACCAAGAAACGTTTCGCCTCGCGTATTGGCGCTGAGCCGTGCTCCCTCAAGGGCTGCAGAAGATAGCGCCAACCTTTCCCTTTCCCTCAAGAACCACTTATCATCATCGCGTATTTGCGCTTGACTTTGCGGAGAAGTGTGTAGTTCCTCGTGCGTTGTCAAGTCGAAGCTGCCGCTGAGGCCTACCGCTCCGGTGTGCGCCAGAAGTTTCATTAACTGATAATTTTCAATTTTCAATTTATGCGTTTTATTCTATTTTTCTTCGGATGCTTGGTTAAAAGGCTCAAGGGAATGGAAAATATGTTTGAGTTAGCTTAAAGCGCATTGCGATTTAAAGATGGCTGAAGCGTGACTACAATAAAATCGCGCAGGCAGCCAGAGCAATTACGAAGGCCACAGGAAATAAAACAAATGCGCATCAGCGTAGAGGGCTTTGTTAGTTTACCTATTTGAGATCGTTGTTACTACGCTAGTCGTCTATTCGCTTTTCTTCTATGAGCTTGCTTTGGTGAATTATGCAGCGATGTAACACATTTTGCATGTTTGCACCGGAGAACTACGCAGCGCGTCTAGCATTTGTGTATCCCATACCGAAGCAAGTTAGAAGGAAATAGAACACAAGGGACTGTCCTGTTTACGTTACAATACGGTGTATTAGTTGAATAAGCTTCCTCCTGCTTCCTCTGATGTGCAGCGCAGGAACACACGGAGGGAAACGAAGACGTAAACTTCCCTTTGCGTAGCCGTTGTTACGAGGAAGCACTCCGATTACCAGAAGATTTCGGCGTTCCAGGCCCTACATAGCATGATTATATGGTCTCACCTATACGCCTAGTGCAACGCCTACAGAGGTGCCAGTGATGGCCACCTAGCGGGCGCACCTAGCGCAGCAGACGACACGCCGGGATGACGTCACGGCGCGTGCGCAGTAGCGCGCAGCTGGTGGTTGCTCGGCGGAGCCGTGTCTGCGTCGGGCGAAGCGAGCGCGCACCTGCGCGGCGGTTACTTGGCAACGCGAGGTGACGTCATCGCTACTGCTTCGGCGCATGCGCGGCTAGGCAACGCGGGCGGCGTCGGCAGCAGCTCTGCGCGTTGCCTCGTTGGTGCTGCTACAATTTCTTTCTCTATCTCGCTCTCATTTTCTCTTACCCTCTCCCGAGCATTGCGCGCGCCGCCCGCATGCTCTCCTTCCCTCTCCTTAACGTCCCATGTCAAGACAACATGTGCACGCCACGGAGAGGAAGGAGGCGAGGCACACGATCCTCCGCAAGGTGGTTGCTAGGCAACGCAGTGACGTCACAGCTCGGCGAGGTTTTGCGGCAGTAGGCGGCACTTTTTACGGTTAGCTAGAACAGCTTCGCTGTTAAAAGACTCGGGCTTCCGTGTGAGAGCGGACATGTGCACGACGTTACCGGAGTTTGGAACAACGCAGTCCGCACACGTGACAGTTGCTTCCCGCAGACAAGCGCAACGAAGCCCAGTTATTCGAAGTGGAGCTCGTGTTAAGTAGCCGCTTCGTTCTGTTGACTGATACGATGTCTCGATCGTTTTTTTTTAATTATATCGTTGCCATAATACTGTCTCTGTACCTCAATAAAGGTGTCGAGTTATATTAATAACAGGTGCAGACTTGTATCTCAAGGGAATCCACACGCCGCGATGCCTGCATATATTGTAGTGATCTTGCAACCAATAAATACACGTGACATCGCCGTATAACAGCCGTCAAAGTCGCCTGAAGAAGAAGAAATGCGAATTTGTTAATGGAAATGCGCACACTATAGTCAAAGAAGTTGCCAAGCACAGGGGTGAACAAAAGTGTGCTTAGCTCTGCACCACCGATGCGAGTCCGCTGCGCACGTCGACAAACTGCCCTTTCCGCTAAAGTTCTCGCAGTTTGAAGTTCCCTTGGTGACCTGATTAGGAACGCACAAAGCAAAACTGTTTGCAAATTTTGAGTTGTTCTGTTTCCGAATGTTACGAAAGAAATAAGCCAAACTACGTATTTAAGCGTGGAGCAGCACCTGTCAAGGTAAACGGGTGCTAATGGTGAGGCCAGGTTTAGTCGTTTGTAGCGTAGGAATCGCAATCCAACGCCGCCAAAGATAACAAAGTATTCAAATGAGTACAAAATGCACACGCAAAAAGGCGCTCAGCTGTGTAACAACCCAGGCATCCTGCGTCGTAAGTTTGCTCAAACAGCATCAATATATAATAATTTCACAGACGTGACGCGAACTCTTTCAGCGAAAATCGACCAACAATACCATCTAGTGTTCCTGCTATGCAGCTGTATATATACTATACAGTAGTGCGTATAAAGTGGTCTGAGCTGAACGGACAGTACACACTTCAAGCAATTCAAAAGCATTCCATGTCCCGTGAATCAGAAAAGCCGGCGTTGTCCGCAACGAGTGGCAGCAAAGATCATCATCAGCGTCTTGTATATTTGTATGTCAAGATTGAAGTTAGTAGAAATTAGAGTAAGGTGAACTAAAGTGGAGTAAAACGATGTGGTTTAAGGTGGATTGAGGCGGAAGGAAGGGTAATATCATCAGCAATTTCGATGACATAGTAAAAGCAGCGGAAGAATTCTATACTGACCTGTACAGTGCCAAGAGGAGCCAAGCCTACTTTCATTCAAAGCAGTGACGAACAGGATACAGAGGCTCCTTCTATAACTAGCGAGGAAGTTAGAATGGCCTTGCAAGACATGACCAGGGAGAAAGCTGCTGGAGAAGATGGAATAACAGTCGATTTAATCAAAGATGGAGGAGATTTCATGCTGGAAAAGCTTGCGGCTCTTTAGACGCAATGCCTCACGACTTAAAGCGTACCAGAGAGCTGGAAGAACGCCAACATTATACTCATCCACAAAACGGGAAATGGTAAAGAATTGAAGAATTATAGACCCATTAGCTTGCTTTAAGTATTGTACAAGTTATTCACCAAGATAATTTCTAATAGAATCAGGGCAATTTTTGACTTCAGCCAACCAAGAGAACACGCTGACTTCAGGAAGGGATATTCTACGAAGGATCATATCCATGTCATCAATCAGGTAATAGAGAAATGAGCAGAGTACAATCAACCTCTCTATATGGCTGTTATAGATTATGAAAAGGCATTTGATTCAGTAGAGATACCAGCAGTCATAGAGGTATTGCGTAACCAAGGAGTACAGGAGGAATATCTCGAAAATATCTACAAGGATTCCACAGCTACCTTGGTTCTGCACAAGAAAAGTAGAAAGTTACCTATCCAGAAAGGGGTCAGGCAAGGAGACACAATCTCTCCAATGCTATTCACTGCATGCTTAGAAGAAGTATTCAAGCTATTAGACTGGGAAGACTTAGGAGTGAGGATCAACGGCGAATATCTCAGCAACCTTCGGTATGCAGATGATGTCCTTTCAGCAACAATGGAGACGAATTACAACAAATGATTGAGGACCTTAATCGAGAAAGTGTAAGAATTGGGTTGAAGATGAATATGCAGAAGACAAAGATAATGTTCAATAGCCTGGCAAGGGAACAAGACTTCAAGATCGCCAGTCAGCCTCTAGAGTCTGTAAAGGAGTACGCTTATCTAGGTCAATTACTCACAGGGGACCTTGACCATGAGAAAGAAATTTACAGAAGAATAAAATTGGGTTGGAGTGCGTACGGCAGGCATTGCCAAATCCTGACTGAGAGCTTACCACTGTCGTTGAAAAGAAAAGTGTACAATCATTGCATTCTACCGGTGCTAACATATGGGGCAGAAACTTGGAGGTTAACAAAGAAGCTCGAGAACAAGTTAAGGGCCGCACAAAGAGCGATGGAACGAAAAATGTTAGGACTAACGTTATGAGGCAGGAAGAGAGTGGTGTGGATCAGAGAACAAACGGGGATAGCCGATGTTCTAGTTGACATTAAGCGGAAGAAATGGAGTTGGGCAGGCCATGTAAAGCGTAGGATGGATAACCGGTGGACCATTAGGGTTACAGAATGGATACCAAGAGAAGGGAAGCGCAGTCGAGGACGGCAGAAAACCAGGTGGGATGATGAACTTAAGAAATTCGCAGGCGCAAGTTGGAGTACGCTAGCGCAAGACAGGGGTAATTGGAGATCGCAGGGAGAGGCCTTCGTCCTGCAGCGGTCATAAATATAGGCTGATGATGATGATGATGATGATGATGATGATGATGATGATGATGATGATGATGATGATGATTTCTTGACAATACTTGTTGACAATTGAAATACGAAAAAAAATAAGAAAACTCGAACACCGTTTTAAACTCGGTAAGTCAGCAATAAATTACGATATCAGAGTTACGTAAGCTGCTCCAATTACGACAACTAAAGGGGACACCAATTGTTGTATTATACACCACTATAAAAATTGGCAAAGCTTGTAAATAGGAATATCCCAAGACCGAGACAGCTTGGCAAGTAGTTGTGGTAACATAATTTTAAAACGCATAATTATAACTATAAACACGTAACATAATTTTCGCTGTCTGCGTCCCTGGTGCTGTTCTGTAATTATAATTAGCTCCTACTGCAATGCGAGAACACCCGCGCAAGCATCACAGCGACACAACCAGTAGCAGCGGACGAAGACCCAAACCTCCTCGCTAAAACGTGGGAGGCTGTGATCTCCAAGCCGGACCTGGTCGACCAGCGCGAACTCGTAGCCCGGGCCCGGAGGGCGATCCAAGCCAGAGGGTTCCTGGAATAAGGGACCCTCCCACGTCGACTGACAAGTCACTGCTTCAAATAAAGGTTTATTCATTCATTCATTCATTCATTCATTCGCAAGACCCTCGTAAAGACCAACAATTTCGAAGAAGCCGCAAGTTCATATATCGAATTCGGAGTCTACGGAACTGTGACATGTGCTTTTAGTGCAGAGTAACCAATATGTAAACGTCAAAATTCCATTTTTTTGTCACTTACCAAATTTCTGCAATTAAAAAAATTCAGATCCTAAATTAAAAATCTGCTGCCAACTTTCCGAGAAGTTGCCCTTTTTCTCCCACATGCAAGGGATTTCATTTAAAGCGATCGCTTTAAGAGGGCCTCGTCCCGTTAACATGCATTTGAATAGAGAAATCAGAATTGGGTCCGAGCTAAAAAGAGAGAGAGAGAGAGAGACGGAAGAAAGGGGAAAGGCAGGGAGGTTCACCAGATGGGAAGATCCGGTTTGCTACCCTACGCTGGGGAGAGAGGGGAGGGGGAGGTAAAGTGACAGGAAAGTAGAGATAGAGAAAGAAAGGAGCACAGACACACACAATCACAGTCGGTCACTGTCACCGCACAGCACACTAGAACTTGCAGCACTATAAACATCTGTACAGCCGCTTGTCCAAGTAAAGCTCCCCCTTAAAGTGTACACGTGAACGCTCCCATAGCGCTGTCTTATAACCCAGAACGAATTTTGAAGGCGCTCTTGTAGTAACTTATGCAGCTCAAAGCCTCAACTCATCGTTAAACGGCGCATTATACGCCGGGCATTGCGGTGCTTTGCAGCAGCCGTCAAGTACCCCACTAACATGTGGCGTGCCTCGCTAGGAAAGGACCTGCCCGTGTGACCACTACTGCCGAGAACGCATAAAGTTTGCACGAAGCGGTTCTTTTCCGTGCGAACTTGAAGAGAAGTCGTGCCGCGGCCGTTTTTCGCGCCGTATATATTTATTATTTTCCTTTCTTTTTTTTTTAATGCGAAATGGTTTTAGCTCCCGTTGCCGGCGACCTTCAAGTGACCTTGAGCCACAAACCAGAGCCGTTATCCGGGCACTCAAACGAGAACATCCGGGCATCGTTGCGAGAACAAAACGATATCATCCGAGCAACCGATCAAAAGTTTAGAAAATGCGGCCTCTGGCCCCCAACCCTTTGTACAGACTTTACAAACAAGTTACAAAAAATATTGCTTCCAAGTTCTTCGTAATGTCTGTTCACAATATCACCTCAAGCTGTAACTTCTAGTACGTTTTCTTTCTTTTTTTCTTTTTATACCGAAATGCGTTCCGAGATAGAAACCAGAGGCCACATTTTAAAAGCGAAGCTTGCTTCGGTAGACAAAAGTTACACCTGAAGAAACTGGGGAGACAGTAAATTGTTATACGTGCAGTCGGGTGCAAAAGTCTAGAGACCACGGAATCTGAAGTTTCCTCTAGCTCAGCCATGCGACATGGAATTGTCTGCGTGTATTACATTGTTGGAACAGGCGTACGCAGGCTGTATATACCACGTGATTTGATCTCACATGCCTATTACTGACGTACTAAAGCGCCAAACAGACGACGCAAGAAGAGACACGGACGACCGCTCGTCCGTGTATCTTATTGTGTCGTCTGTTTGGCGCTTTAGTACTTCAGTACTAACATGCACTAACTAGTCCAACAAAAAGTTCTACATGCCAGTACCGGCTGCGAACAAAACTAAAACCTTTTTTTCCCCGCGACATCTGTGGTCTCTGGACTGTTGCTTGCGACTGTACAAGTATATAGGGCAGGTTGCAGCGAGCACATAACAATGGCAGTCGCGTAAAAAAAATGTGATTTTTTTTAGGTTACTAGAAAACGGTAATACTGTCTGACTTTAGGAGTTATGTCCCTAGATCAAGGGTTTTCCGCTAAGTGTTTCACTCGCATTATTTCGAACACGTGAACTTTTCTGAAAAAAAAAAAAACCTTAAGTGTCGTTATGAAAGCAGAGCTCCCACTCGTGAGCAAAAAAGGAACTGAAATGAAATTTATTTTCGTCTTCGGCAAAGTGTCTCGCCGATCGACGTCACGTGACTGCCTTTTTTCACAAAGCCGGTCCACCAATCGAATCGTAGGTCAGAAGCTGTTTTGAGGCCCTTAAACCGAGTTAATAACATTTTTTATGCAAGTTTTTCCCCTTCTGTTGTTCTCCACATATTGACTTAAGTACTGTGGTCTCAGTAGCGAGTCAACGTAACATTCGATAGTGCTTGATGCGCTGTATCTTTGAACTTTACTAGCGATCTCGTGCGCCAGTATTTAGCAACCCTAACATGGCTTCTAATGGCATAAACAGTATAGCAAACGAAAATAAACAGAAGGTAGGGAGGATAATTTATTTCTGTTGAGCTTCTTTCTGTTGAGATCGTGGTTTTGGCACGTAAAACGTCACAATTTGAATTACGGGGGAACCTAGGTAAGGAAAAGCAGATGTGCCGCCCGGAGGTAACGGTCCTCCGGTCTGCTACTCTGCTTGGAGGGAAAGAGAAAAGGAGAATGTGAGGAGTGTCGTTAAACATAGGCAGAAGGATGCGACTATATATATAGTCGCATCCTTCTGCCTATGCTCAACATTATAATTTCTCTTTTAATATACAAAAATTCTCAAAGGGCCTTCATGGCTCGCTCTGTTGATATGATGTCCAGCGAAGGGCTCAGTAACACTTTTTCGCTCAACGGCCTCCAGCGTTATAAACACACACCATGCGCAGAGTGCTTCGTGGTATCGTTCTGTATCTCCTCCGTTTCTTGTGCTGTTTACCATCACAAGCCGTGCTGGATTAACTGACCCAGCATCGCAGGCTTCTTCAACGGCACCAAAACATGCTTCACAAACCTTTCATCTACATTGTTTATTCTCCCTTCCGTTGCCCTCTTGTTGTAGCCGTGTCGTTCAAGTGCAGCCGTATAGTCCACTGGCCACATACACACAAAAAAGGAGGAAAAAGAAAAACCAAGCGCACCTTGTCGATACAAGACCGCAAACAGCCGTTCCCGCGAGGTCGTTCGGGCCGTTCCGTACGTATACAAGTTATTGCTGTTCGCAGCAAACCATTCGGCACACGCGAAACGACAGCCTGCGGCCTTATACGCCGTTGTACACAAGCGCCCTCTCGCGGCGAGTCTGAAGAGACAAGCGCGGTAACGACCGTTGGCATGGCGTGACAGCAAGCCGTTTGTTCGCGCGGTGCCTAAACGTTTCCCGAACGTTTACGTGTCAGGCTTGCTGGCGTTCAGAAACCGGCTCGTTTCCTTAAGGGGCGCGTCGTGTCGGCTAATTCGAGGCGATCGCTTTGGTGTAGTTTGGTGTGCCGCCGTTAAGTGAATAAAGCGGGCCCCGACACAAACGACCGACGACGGGAAATTGGCGCGTGTTGCATATTTGATACTCTGGTCGACAGGCATTGCTGGCGGTGCGCTTACGGAATGCCTGCGTGCTTCCTTTAACGTATACCGTCATACATGTGTCGACGTCTTCACGAGGCAGAGGTTCGCAGGAAGATGGAAAATTCCAAGCGATTAACGGTGGTTGAACGAGGGGTGTGACTGGAGTCAACGGGGAAGTCGGCAGTCAAAGATATCGCTTCCGAATACCACCTCGATCATTGCCATCTTCCGCAGTATCATAAATTCAGGAATTCAACAGGCATCCAGCCTAATCACGGCCCCGACTACGGTCAAGGGCAATGATGGCTTGTAGGCTTTTCTGCAGCAAGGGTCAGCTTTGGCGATGGAGCGCCGTGACTAATTTAAATGCTCTGCGTTGATACCATGAATTCACGAATTAATGACGTCATGGCGAGCTGCTGCGGGAACTTGAATAAGCACCAGCATTGCTTTCTTGAGTATTTTCTGGTTCACCAAGTGTTCTTTCACGGTAAGTGTTGGTTTCATGGTACTGTAGATTTATAATGTGCTAATGCAGCTTAAGTTAACTTTCTCTTTAGTGTCATTTTGTACCCATCAATCGCTGCATTGATTTTTGTTTTCCGCGTGTGCACTAATGGCCGCGGGGCCATCGCGTCAGCTTGATGTGACGTATAGGCAAATTGGTTCCATACCTATGAGAGAACTGTTTCAGAATGCATATACAAACGACCATTCCAGACAATTTCCCTTCGTTTTGCAAACACTTTATCTGCCTCGTTTGTATATCTCAACTTGTGTTTCCATGAAATATTGTTATTTCTTCAGGTCGACGACTTCTCTCTCCCTCTCTCTTTTAAAATAATATGCATGAAAGCTTCGTCAGTTACTTTATTGTTGTGCTGAAGCAAATTCTTACTTTCAAGTTCAGCTTTCCTAATCTATGTAATCGGTTTCTAGCGTTTATTAGCAAATCGTTTTCCAGTGTGTAATTTACACGGCGTGCGTCTGTGCACCGAATTATTGGTTAATTTGATTAAGCTGTGACTTTTTTTCTTCCTTTTTTTTCCCTTACGATTCGTTTCTTTCGTGGCATGTTGTTTAAGCCCGTGTCACCATCTACAGGAGGAATCAACGCGTGCACAGGACTTTGTAAGTTGTTCGCGCTACTTTTTATTGCGATAGCAATTATATGGACACTTCAACCGGATTTCTGCCGTCGGCGTCGCCGTCGCCGTTGCCGTCGCCGTCGCCGTGAGGTTCCGTATAGATAAAATTTTCGCCGCGCGACGTATGCCCCAGCGGAAGCGTGCGGGGACGCGCGCTATCACGGAGAGCGAACGCACTCAATCTCCCACGCGCAAGCAAGGAAGCGGAAAGCCAGCGCCGGAGGGAGCGAGTGGGGGGGGGGGGGGGGGGGCGCACTTCTACGCTGCCAACAACCGCGCTCGTCGTTCGTTCGACCGCACCGTCTCTTTATCTCCACACGGCTCTGACCTTTATTCGCCGCTCAGTTTCCGTTGAAGCGATAGACCGCACGTACCTTCGCCCGCTGCCAGCGTTTTGACAGTCGTTGGCTGCAGTCATTCAGTGTGATCTATTCATGTTTGTTTGTGCGTGCTCACAGCACGCTTGTTCATTCAGTTAGTAATAGTCGGGCCACATTTTCCAACGCACGCTACACATGCAATGCTGCCCAGATCCGCAGTGCAGCACTACAGGTGTGTCCCTTCGCACGCGCTGCCCACGGTAAGCGCTTCTCATCAACACCACCGTTTCACACGCGCCTTCTCGTGGTCATCGAGTCTCTCTTCATGTCGGTCTACTTACGCCGCAGCACACCTGTTTACTTAATCAGCTCATGTTTACTACAATTCATATTGCTACCAAGGCCGCCCACCTTACTTCGTATGACATTGCTGTGTTGCTATCGCATTCATTGCTTCGCCCTTAGGGCGAAACTGCGACATTTTTTTCTCGATCTCATTTCATATGCACATGTTTATGGAAACAAGTAAACAAACGAACCAGCCAATATCATAGAAACAGGCTTTCAGAGTGGCACTTTACCCCGGGGGTTCCGAGGACTCCACATATGCCCATTCGAGCGAACGTCTCCGTCACCTTTTCCTCTGCTTAGTTGCGTTGTTTACGTGGGATCCATATAGGGGCCGATCGAAACCGGGAAGCCCGACAGGTGCTAACGTGTTTTCGATGTTTTTGGCGCCGCCCAAAAAATAAAGAAACGTTTCGCCAGAGTGAGCACTCACTGGTGCGACGTGCCTGCACGTCAACGCTCGTTCTTGATCGGATTGGCTATACGTCGGTGTGCCGACGTTGCGTTGGTTTGCGAGGTTCGTTGATATCGGCTTTGGTGTTGAAGACTGTTGGCGCGTTTTGTTTTTCCTCTTCCGTATTGCGGCTGTTGATGGTGTTGACGCCGCAGTGCTCAAGGTCCCGACGTCATGGTACGTGTTTTCTTAACTTGGCGCTTTTTTTTTCTTTTTTTTTTTTTTCGTGTCCGCTTGTAGTGGTAAAGAGTCTCCGGTTCACGTAGTTGTTTTTAGGTATACGGTAAGACATTTCTTTCGCTTATACACCTTTTCCGAGATAAGCATGTTTTGCCGGCGCTGGGATTCACTGCGAGCACGTCATGTAACGGATATCGCATACACGTGCAAATAAATAAATAAGACACACCCACCCCCAACTGCACGTGCATGTAGTCACACTGTGTAGTTAAGCGACTGCAAAGAAATAAAGAAACAGAATAATTGAGTTCGGTAAGTTCGCACGATACGCCGGCTTGGAAGCGAATTTCGAAACTAACCGCAGTTTTACAATAAGCACCTACAAACTCGCAGCAAAATGGGCTGTTGTGGCGTTAACTGTTTAACAAGACGGTTTTTTTTTTGTTTTGTTTTTTAAGCAGTGTAGGGCAGATTTAATTCTGACACCAACACGGAAATCGCGAAACCAGTCGCTGCATAAGAATGCGTTCCCATTGGGTATGCCTTCCGATCCCACCGACTCCGATACCTAAATTGCACTACGTGCCATTAAGTGATTAGTTGAAGGCTGATTAGCGATATTTTATTCATTAGTTGATTATCCATTCGACCTGAATATCCCTCGTCGATTATCCGTATTCATCATCATCATCATCAGCCTATTTTATGTCCACTGGAGGACGATGACCTCTCCCTGCGATCTCCAATTACCCCTGTCTTGCGCTAGCGTATTCCAACTTGCGCCTGCAAATTTCCTAAGTTCATCACCCCACCTGGTTTTCTGCCGTCCTCGACTGCGCTTCCCTTCTCTTGGTATCTATTCTGTAACCCTAATGGTCCACCGGTTATCCATCCTACGCATTACATGGCCTGCC
This sequence comes from Dermacentor silvarum, assembly GCF_013339745.2. Taxonomy (NCBI): domain Eukaryota; kingdom Metazoa; phylum Arthropoda; class Arachnida; order Ixodida; family Ixodidae; genus Dermacentor; species Dermacentor silvarum. The sequence continues at coordinate 33,914,063 of NC_051163.1, read as the reverse complement.
CAGCTCCATTTCTTCCACTTAATGTCAACTAGAATATCGGCTTTCCCCGTTTGTTCTCTGATCCACACCGCTCTCTTCCTGTCTCTTAACGTTAGTCCTAAGATTTTTCGTTCCAACGCTCTTATCCGTATTAATTAGTCGATAATCGGTATCCGCATTTCAGTGACATGAATACGTTTTTGCTTTCTCGTGCAAGTCCACCTCTAAGATCGATGCACCTCAAGAAGCAGAAACAGAATCGTTTAATTAATAGACTCTTGTAGAACTGTGCCGACGACCTGAAGCATTTTTTTTCTTTTTTAATTCTCTAAACCTTGCAACATTGTTAACAATGCATGCAAGTTCGTCGTCCAATATCGACCTCGATAGTCGAACCTCGATATAACGAAGTTGTACTTGCAGCGAAAAACTTCGTTATATCGCGAATTTCGCTAACTCGAGGTTTCGTTAATTCAATGGAACTAAGATCGGGAAATAAAATTAGTTCGTTGCATCGCGAATTTCGTTAAATTCAGGTTCGTTATATCGAGGTTTGACTGTGTATAGCTTCACTCGCAACCGGCTGCGGTAGCTTGGCGACTGTGGCGTTGAGCTGGCGAGGTCGCGGGTTCGTTTCCTGCGGCGGCGGCCACGTTCTGATGGCGGTGAAACGAAAACATGCTCGTACACTGTAAACGGAAATAACTCTCAGGTGGGAGTATAATGCTTGTCCGCTAGCGACCCCCCGGTTGGGAGTTTATTATGCTCCGAATGATCGGAGTATGATTTTTACTCCGTGCGGGCGGAATTTTTGCGTGGTGCCTTCGGAGTTTTTTTTTTCTGTAATTTTTTTTTTACTTCGAGCTGGACGGAGCTTTTTCGAGGTGCACCGGGAGTATAAAAAAAGACGCGTCAATTTGCGTGGAGAATTTTTATATAGAGGCTTCCGGTCAAATTCCGAAATATACGCACAAGAATAAGCCAAATTCTGCGAAACAAGTGAACCAAACCAGACAGACCTTCCTCGTCCTTGTGTCGTTTTAGCGCTATGAATCCCAGTTAAAATTACAATGACCCACCAACACGCCTAAACTTCTTCCCTGCAGACCAAGCAATACATAAACATTTGAGAAACAACCGACGAAGAGCTGTGAAAGACATCCAACGCACACTCGACACACAACAAGAAGCAACCCTGCCAGTATATATAGCCACGATAATGTGGGCCTCGAAACGGCCTAGCGAGCAGCTGTAGTGTTTTCAGAATTACGACTCACAGGCTCGCACATATGAGATGGGCCTCTCTGAAAATAACATGAAACCTAAATCCATACGGAACTGTTAACTTAGAATATTGAAAAAACAACGTTCATGGCATAATTTTTCAAAATTAGAATGCCATTCCGTGAGCGCTGAAGCGACTTCGCACACTGCCGGCGTCCGCGGCCAAAAAGTAGTGCGTTAGTTACAGTACGCAAGAAAAATGTACGTGCGAGTGCTTCATGACAAAATTAGCTTCGTGCGAAAGAATTGTGGCGGAACAACTGTTTATTACATGTGAGCATGACCCGTAGCAGCCTACGTAACACCGAAAATTGCGTAGTTATACATTTTTTACCGCACTACTTTCTCTGCGTCCAAGCAATGTCTCTCGGCTGTGAAACGGAGCCATATCGCTGATCTGGCAAACGAATCCTCACGCTCGGAGCCAGCAGGTATGCTCCTAATTCAGTAAATTGGATGGAGCATGATGTTAATGCAATATCCGAAGCAACGACGTGATTAAAACAGAACTGCGCGATAACAATTCAATTCACATCGCTCAGTAAGAAGCTTTATCACAGTACGTACTTACGTCCTACCGTATTTCTTGGGCGAGGATATCCGTACACAGATTCATAAAAGAGTTGCTTGCACCACGGTCTAATTTACTGGCAGCACAGCACCGTGACGAAGTCGGAATATGGCATTCATGCGCGGCTATCACGGACGTTGTCGCTCGATTAGTGGCTGCTGTTGCCATTGCTACGCTGCACTTTACACCGGACGTTGTCAGAATATACTCAAAAGGACATAAAAGTGGTATTGAACACACTGAGGAACACAAGTCAAGGTCACGCAACACGGAAGCACAGCCAGAAACTCGAGCCGACATCACGAGTCAACCGGCAGCTTCGTGGTCACAACTAAGCCTTTTTCCGCACTTGAAATCGTTGCTCTTGCATTCATCGTTGTCAGCAGAATGATCACAGCTAACGCACATGAAGATGAGATACAGTGAGCTTCAGGCACGCCTTTAACACTTTCTGCAATAAAGTATAGGAAAGAAAATCGGCGAAACGCTGGCACGGAACGACACTTCACAGATGTAAACAAACCGTCAGCCATGAGCACCGCCGACTCCGCCGAACGCGGCCGGTCGCTGGCGCGGCGCACAGCCTTATGGGAAGCACCACGTGACCAACCTGTTCCGGCAGTGGAGTTTTTTAAAACTCCCTGTGCGGAGTTCCCGGGGAGAACAAAATTTTGAAGGCGGAATAAAATCGCGTCATGTCCGCCCTTATCCTCCCACAGGTTGTGAGCGGAGTGAAACGAGGGAATGCCGTTGTATTCCTCCCATACATCGGAATAAATATTCAAGGATGGGAGTATATAGGGCACATCACCTTGTTAAAATTCCCATGTGGGGGTATTTTCGTTTACAGTGTATACTTTGATTTAGGTGCACGATGAATAACCGAAGGCGGTAATAAATAAATCCGGTGGCCGCGCACTACAAGCGTGTTCCATAATCAGATCGTGGTTTTGGAACGTAAAACTCGAGGATTTAATTATTCTTTTATGTAATACCATGGGTGGCAGAAGCTGCTTCACTCACCTGTAGGTTTAGACGTGGGTGAGGAGAGGCTGAGTTTGATTGGCTGAAGGGCGCGACGAGTGGGCTCCCTCGGCAGTCATAGCCGGCACCGGTTTCTTTCGCCTCCGACCAGCGCCGATGCCGTTGTGCTTGGTTTCATGCCTGCGAAGGCAAAGAGGAAAGAAAGCAAGAATGTGAACAACAGTGCAGGACAGCATTATGTTTTCAGCAATAGGTGAACAACAGCGCCCTCAGCCTGGAGTCGACGGTTCGAAAAGAGGCCATGTCTTCGTCAGCGTCCACTGACTTGTGACTAAGACAAGTGACAGGTGTGACAGAAGACCGAGACAATACGGCAAAGCTCGCTGAAGAGAGAAGCGAAGAAAATATCTGCGTTTGAATAGTTCGTCACACTTTTGATCACTACGAGTTCCCACCTACTTGCGACCACTATGCCTTTTTTTTTATTACTGTTCTCTCTCTTTTTCTCCCTCCCTCTCTCTCTCTCTCTCTCTCTCTCTCTCTGTCTTTGCCCTCTTTCCGACCCCTATATCCCCCACCCCAGCGCAGGATAGCAAACCGGAAATTCCTCCCTGTTTAAGTTCTCCATCTCTCTACAGAGAGAGACAAGGCAGGACATTCTGTCTAATCCTGTAATTTTTGTTTGACAATCCTTAGGGCTCATTCACAAAGGTCGACTTGCAAAGGTCGACTCGCCAAGCGACTGGTCCCAAATGATCGCTTTGTTGTGAAAGGCGACTGTTCTGGGCCAGTCGCTCGTTGCTCGATTTTTCAATCACGCGACTGCAGTTACAAAGCCGCTCGTCCAATCAGCGGCGCAGGAACAGGACGTCGGAACACGCTGAAGGTTATTTTACGGGGCGATGGCGGGTGTGTGCAGACGTGAACCGACGTGGACTACGTGAACGGCATCAATCGCGAGACATTGTGGCCTGGCGACGGACAGGTCGCGCTCGACAGTCGAGGTTGGTAGCGTGACCTCTGTCAATTACCGGTGTGAATGCACCGTTAGGGCTATTAAACTGCATCTATTATTTAGCCGGAAATGAACATGAACCAAGTATTTCCTCTACAAAAAAAAAAAATCCGTTTATCTAACTGGCGGAACTTACCGCTAAAGTCGACTCTCTGATAATCATAGCGTGGATAGTTGAGCATTTTCTCGAATACAGTTTTCTGTGCCTTCCTGAACACATTGTGACTTTTTCATGTGTTCTTGCACTTGAACTCTGTTCACGTTTTTATTACTGCTCGTATTAATTGAGGGATGTCTTGTGGTTCTACTAGATCTCCGAGGAGGACTGGCCGATGGTGCAACGTGAAAGCCACGCCAGTCACTCCAGCAAATATATATATATATATATATATATATATATATATATATATATATATGCACTGTATGCTAAATTTGCAACCATCACGTATGTTCAATATCAATGTTTACTGAAGGAATCGCTGAAAATTGAATCTACCACTTTCATTTACATATCGCACACATGAAACGCGTGTGGTGTCCTAACTTCAATCTGCAAGACGAAATGATTTCTTTAAACACTCGTTTGTATCTATTTCATCGCCGTTAACGATTTCGAAATTGGGGTCGATATTGCCTTTTTATTATTATTATTCTAGACGGAAAAGTGTCGTCAGCACCTGCTGCCTCTCACGTAACTTCAGCCGTACATACGCACTTGGCAAAATGATGAACAAAATCAGAAAGAATGCGAGTTAGCATACGAATACGATGAAAGACAACGATAGGGTCTCCACGAAGCTCGTTTCTTCGGGACAATGAGGCAATCACCCTGGTCTCTACATTCTCGGCCATCGGTTACGAGTTTCCTCTAAGCTCAATGAGTTATCATCTCGAGCAATTATTTCTCAACGCGGCCAGCTCACGTCACTACAGCGTCCACGACAAAGAGTTCAAGGAGAACAAAAGCACAGATTTCAAAAAAAAAAAAGTACTCTTCAGAGGAAAAGGGCGGCGCTATTTTGCATAACCTTGGCAGGTGATGGTGTGTTTCTTTCTTTTTTTCTTTCTTTCCTCTTCTTTCGTTTTACATATTCCTTTACCCACGGTTTCACTTTACTAGGAGCGCCTACCTTTTCACTTCTACTTTCTACACACAGAGAAGAAAAGCGAAATCGCTCTCTCTTTCTCCTTCTCTCTCTATCTCTCTCTCTACCGTGCAAACCTCCCATCCCCAAGCTTCTCTCTTTCTTTCTTCTTCTTTTTTAATCTTGAGGAAACGCCCGTCGAGCGGTTCTTGTTTCGAAAGGGCGATTCGTGAGCTGAGAGTTAGGAGGCTTATCTCGTCGCCAGCTCAGGTCCCGGTAAGGCTCGGCCCTACAGCGGTTCCTCAGAAATGTTGCCTCTTTTAGAAATTAGGAAATAAAGAATAACGAAAGACGTTACGAGGAAACGAAAAGAAACCCCCGCAGTCTCCGAAACGGGCGCAAGGGCAAAGAGGGCGAGGAAAAAAAAAGAAGATACGAAACAAAAGAATTCAGAAAGGAAGAGTTGTCTGGCAGAATAGAGCAACGTTGAAGAGCGCAAGAGAAGAACGGGAAGTTTTCTGCTTCGTGGGGAGTGGTTAAAGCTCACCGCCGCGATCGTAGGAGAGTCCAGCAGCGCGGCGCGGCGCTTCGAATGCTAATGGCGTGCGCCCGCCGCGGTTAGGCCGTGTACGACCACTACTACGAGACTACACGGCCTCGACCTTGGACGCCTTCTCGTCGGTTGCGGCGCGTTCGCCCGGCAAAAAAAAGAAAAAAAAAAAAAAAGCTGTACTACAGCCGGAAGGCACCACGGAGAGGCAACGTTCTCTTCGAATTACCCTTCCGCGCACGCCATGCAGGTCTCGTTCGTGGTTCGTGGGTGCGTGTGTCGACAGCGTCTTTCTTTCTTTCTCTCTCTCGAATCGTCTGTACCGAGCTTTAAGTGCGTCGTATTGTTTCCTAGCTAAGCCTACAGACAAGAGGGCCCCGGGTGCTGTGGCACCGGCCTCAAACAATTTGGGCCCGGCACGCGCTCGCCTGAGCTAGCCAGTCACGCCAACAGACATGTAACCTGTTTTGCGACCGCTTTCTTTCTTGCGTCCTGGCATGTGCTCCCGATCGAAGTCAACAAACTGCTAGATAACTTCCGCGCCTGCGAGTCACGTGACGTGCAGTCATGCGGGAAGGCTGACAGCCCGTAAGGTCCGAATAAAAGTTCGATTGCAGCGTTCCTCTTTTCTGCGAACACGCCGAGAAAGAAACAAACGGACAAGAAAAAAATATATATCGGTTTCTGGTGGTTTTGTCAGCCTAGCCTATACACGACGTCACGTCACGTGAAGCGCGCGTCTTGAAGCAACCTAGGAGCTTATTCAAAGCAAACGGCGGGGGCGTGAGCGACTTTTCTCGTCCTTCTGATGGCAAACCTGGAGCTTGGCCGCTGTTTACCGGGCGGGTCTCATGGCTGGTAAGTCAATAACTTTGTGAGTCTTAGCCGAATCAATCATCATTTCCTCTTTTTATGAACTACATTCGTTAAGCACTGCCGACGGAAGCCCTCCGCGTTCGCTTTCAGTCTAACGATACCTGTACTTGCGAGTAGCTTCGGTTCAGGATGAATCAACCAAGTAGCAACCCAATGGCGAACCGTTTGATACTTGTGAAACCAGAAGTACAAATTCAGACCCTGATTGGATGTCGATGGCCCTGTGCCACTCGCTTCATAAATACTTCGTTTTTCCTGCTGTTCTCTCTTTCGTAATCCATTGTCATTTATGCACCCTGGCGGAAACACGACTTCGCGTGCGCACTCTGTCGCGTCCTGCTTTCGTCTTCTGCGATTAAGCTGTCCACGTAATGTTCGTGGGACACGCTTACGCGCTGAACCACCGTGGGACTTGCGCTGAGCCACCGTTCGCCGACGACGTCGTGTCGTTTCATATTGCGACAACGCGGACTGGCTTCGATTCGCATCGAATTGATCGGCGGCATGTTTCGACGCGGTGAATGTACGAGCTCGAGGGCGCGATTTGGACTGGCGTCGAGGTTGGGAAAGCAGTTGTCGCCATCCACGTTTCGCTTATTACACCTTCTTGTAAAAGAAGGCATCGCGGACCTTGGAGTAATGCGCGTGGCAACAGGACCTGCAGGCATACTAGCTCGGCCTTGTAGCTGTAGCCCCGTACTTCCAAGTACGGGGCTACAGGGGTACCTTGGAGTACCTTGGAGCATTGTTTCAACGAGTACCTTCGAGTAATGTTCAATTACCTTGGAGTAATGCACGTCGAAACAGGTCTTGCAGGCATACTAGCACGGCCCCTGTAGCCCTGTACTTCCAAGTTGTATACAGAGACTAATACTCTATAGCGAGCAGTATCTGGATTGACTGACGTGGTTTCACGCCTCAATTAGTTGGGTACAGTGGACTGTGAAATACTGCCTAACCGAAGGCTCCGCAACGAATTTCACCTCCCGGATTATAGTAACTATAGTTATGTTATAGCTATCGGTGTAGCTAATTATATAGTATGCTATAACTATAGTTATATCAATCCAGGAGGCGTTTGTGCCATATAGGGCGCAAACACGCATCAGCAGCAGGGCCTGCACTGTGAATGTTCACCCTGAAAAGTGCAAAGGGTGTGAGTCGGTCTGTAACTTATAGACTTACACTCAAAAAAGGGTGTAAGGGCGTGAGGTTAAGAGAGATTTACACCGTTATGCACACTTAAGTGTGTATTTTAGTTCACAGTGTGTATTCAGAAAAAAAAAAAGTACTTACGCTAGTCCTACTAAAGCAGCAGTGCAAAAAGGACGAAGGACACAGGAAACGTAAAATTTACGCCACATTGGCGCTCGTGTCGCCAGTCTTACGTTTTTTTTTTTTTTTTTTTAAAGGAAGAAATCAATAGATCATGACTTATGGCATCTGTTCTACGTTTCAGTTTGTCGAACGAACTAGCTCATCAAGCCGTGATTAGCGAACATTGTTTAACTGCGCGAAAAAACGGACCACAGAAACAGCATGGGACAAGGACGGGCGCAGTTTCTGTGGTCCGTTTTTTCGCGCAGTTAAACAATGTTCGCTAATATGTACCAGCTCGCCCAACAACAAGTTCTTCTAAGCCGTGATTACGCTGTATAGAAGTGTTCGTAAGAGAACACGATAGACAATCGCAGTCACGAATATACTATAGGCGAACCTGGCCGGTAAATGGGGGACAGCAATTAGGAACAAAAATCTTTGTGAATTCGGCCCCTCATAGCGAGGTCGAATCATCACCCTTTCATTTTGGTGCCTCGCGGTCCTTTTCTACTTTCCTTTTTAAGCGTGAAAAATCATTCAACCCGATTACACGAGGTACTGCGTGGTTCTTTTTTTTTTTTTTTTTAAGCGTGAAAACCAGTCAACCCGATTGCATGAGACCGAGATGGCGTCAGAGTTTCGATTTCTTTTTTTTTTTTTTTTGAACAGTTGAAGCAATCAAAATTTGTACTGCAATGCCTGCCAGACGGCGTTCGTTCTTAAATACGAGCTCCACTACTAATCCGTTCTTTCTCGCTTCTAAACACGCACCGTCCTTGAAAGATCTGTACGCGCCTCATTGATTATAAATGACTGCTACTCACACATCCACTCATTTCGAATTTAAATTACCACGACGACCACGTCACCCTTCGCAAGTTGCACGGCTGCCGTAAGAACGGATTTCGACACGGCGTGGCGTTAAAGAAGACAGCTTGAAAAGCACAGCTGGCTGTGTTCACGCAACCAGGAAACGCGGGCAGCTAACATCGACGGGTCGAGCCTGGTCGGCGGCAGCGGCGATATTAATGGACGACCATACTCGTTCCGGCTGCTGCGCAAGTGAGCGCGACGGGCTGCACCACATTTTTTTTCTTTTTTGTTTCTTTGTTTGTTTCCTACCGGCGTCGATTCACTTTTCGTTCCTTTATTTTGTTTTTCGCCTTACCACGTATCAGTTCTCTCCTATGTTAGCGAGAGTTTGCGCCGTACTTCGGCGCAACCCGCTCGAACAACTCTTTCCTGCAGTTTCTTTCTTGCCTTCTGCTTCGCGGCGAAGAGTGTAGCAGACGACGGCAACTTCTGGCTTCGTGGTCAAGGTCATCATCTGCAGACGAAGTGCGTCTCTTCTTTTTTCGTTTTTTCACTCTCTTTCTCTGTCACGTGTGCAACAGAGTTCGCTTTCGTTTGCTGCTGGTGGCTTTGTTCGAGGAAGTTTCGCTGTTAACTATACTACGAACAACGCTTTGGCATCTTACTCTTGCCTTCGTATACCTGCTGCGTCGCGACCTCTGGCGGGCGGTCATATATGTTTCTGTTATTCCTGCCTCGTCCTCTCCTTGACCGAGTGAACAACAGTTTGAGGGAAACGCTCTTTTTTTTTTTTTTTCCCGAGACGAGAAGGGTCGCGTTGATTGTGGGTGGTATACGCTAAAAAGGCTTGCGCACGATTTTCAGGTCACGTGGAGGAACCGCCATTGGTCTAAATTTATTCGGGGCCTTCGCCACCTCCGGCGTTCTCCAGTAGCCAGAGTGCTGCCTTTAGTGCGTTAAGCCCGATCAATCAACGAAGGAATCAGTCAACTTGTTCCATACAGGCCGCGGTCCAGCTTTGTCAGATGAAACAGCACGTGATTAACAAAAAAAGAGAGAAAAAAAAGGGGGGGGGGGAGGGGCAACGCATATTAGGGAACACGAGGCGTCGCTCGCGTGACTCTCGTATGTACAATATCAACACCGGATACTTACCACCATAAATTCCAAAAGGTAAGCGCGAGCCTTCCATTCAAAGGAAGTGCGATGAGTTCGCAATGTTCTAAAAATTTTGCTTCCGTATGCGTATATATTCTGGGTAGATCTGAATAAATTGGAACAAGTCGTTCTGAGGACTGCGTGTTTGGGCCCCTACACGGTCAAATTATCACCCCTGAGCGTCTTCACTTTGTACTGGAACATTAACCTACCGGTATACTTGTCTTTATCTCCATGTCACTTCCTATTTATAAGTAGCTGCCTATCATCGCGTACAGCGCTTCATTAAAATTCACCGTCCTTGGATGATCGGCTATCTCGCGCGGTATAAACAGCGCTTTATCAGAAGCATATCATTCAACCGTAAGGCCACGCTTCGCGACGCGGCGACCTTGTAAACTATCGGTACTGCTATGGGTACTCATTGATCGGTTGTCCTCCTGTATAGCGTCTATTTTACCGCGAACGTCGAGACGACCACTTTCGTGTAATCGATGGGCTTAACAACAGCGCGTGGAAACCGCAACCTTATCGCTATCGGTGACCAAAACAAAACAGGCAGGATTCCGGAAGGTTCCTGCACAGCTCTTGAAAGAGGCAAACGCAAATGTCCAAAGAGATTCATTAGGCCTACTTCCCGACACGCACGCACAAGCATACACACACGCGCGCGGAAGCGCGACGCCCCTTCGCGTGTTAGGAAAAAAACAAGGGCGATTTGCTAACGTGATATCCGGAAGCCGCTGTAAGCACGCCACTTGATGTTACGATGCCCGGCAGCGCATCCATCAAGCGTCGGGCATTATCTCGCTCACTCGCCCCGTATACCGTAGGTTACGGCGCATAACAGGCGCAAGTTGCGGTAAATTTCCTTCGGCGCGTCTTTGCGTGCAAGGCTGTGATCCATACGCATCTTACATTTATCGTTTTTACGTGAAAAAGAAAGCAAGGATGACTTGTACAAAAGGGCAGGTATTTTCTACTGGCTTTATGTGCAACCGCAATAACCACGTTCCATTACGAGACGAGATTTCCTGTGAGATCACGCCACCGTTATAAAAAACTTTTTTTAAGTTACTACAATAATTTTTTTTCCGCATTCGCGCGCTGTTTCCTATTGCGCCACTACGTACTGATGCGAATGTAATAGTATTGCTTCCTTGGCTAAGATTATGCATATATACTTAACTAAGATCTTCCGACAGGCCCACTGTTCGTAGTATCGAAGCTTCTCAACCTTTCGCAGCTAATCTAAGCCAGCAATAACGCTACGCGCTGATTGATCAGTTCACATATAACTTAGCGGTGTCTCTTATTTTCAAGGTGTTTAAGCGATCTCAACAAAGTATACATACCAGAGGTATATGGTAATGTTCTTCTTTTCGCGTTTGGTGAGCGAGTTCGGACGTTCTTGGTCTAAAATAATCAAGTGCGCCCCAGCGCTTATACCCGTTCATTCGTTCGTGCGTACGTGCGTAAGACGCAGGTTGTTTATATGATCTTTATTTTAGCCCTCAGCACACAAGCTCGTTGCATGCGCGCTTGACAGGCACACGTGCGGTTCTCTTCACCGCCAGGTGCTCATTCGAGATATGAACGTATTGTAATGCAGGGCAGAAGAACAGCCCGTAGTACATATTTGGGAACTGCCTTCGCGAGGACCGGTAAAGGCACGATGAACAACGCTACACGCCCGCTTATATCGTGAAGCAACCGGAACGGAGGCCTTATACAGTCGTACTCCGATGTAGCGAACCCACATATAACGAATTCTCGTGTATAACGAACAGCAGTAAAAGCCTCCTTGAAAATTTTTGTGTAAACATTTTTATTTGACATATCGAATTACCTATATATCGAACTTTTTTTCTGATCCCCTTCGGATTCGATATATCCGGGTTCGACTGAATACGCGCGCAACTCGGATCTCGAGTACGTGGCCGGACATCGAAAACGGGCGGGTTGTGCAGCGGAAACCACGGAAGACCCGTTGTTACTTTTCGTTCCGGTGCTCTAGCCGCGCAAGGGCGATGCTAATCCGAGGAAAGGCGGCGCATATAGGCTCGTGAATGGCGGTCGATTGGCCGATCCATTCACGCTACACGAGAAAGACGCGCGGCGGTGTCTGTAATCAATGTCACGGCCGATCACAATGGGGGGAAAACGACGCCTGCGTAACGGAGAAGTGCTTCTCCACACGGCTGCCGTAGAAGAAAGAGAGAAAAAAAATCATAACAATATAAAACTGGTACAAAGCGAAAACCGTAACGTCAATGAAACTGCTTCTAATGGCCGAAGCGTAATAACCATGAAAGCGATAAAGCGGGCGGAGCTCGTGCGGTGAGTTTATAAGGAGAGGACTTCATGCAAAACGAATGATATATCGATGTCGCCGGAAAAATACGGTATCGACACCGCTATATCTATTGTCCGGTTTGTCCGAGTCCGCGTGGTGCGTTCTTTGTTGCGCGCTGTTTGCAGCTCGCGTGCTGTGCTGCTGCTGTTAGCGGAAAGAGCGTCGTCGTCAAGGGCTCGGGGGAAAAAAGAAACGGGGAATCCACTGCAGCGCAAGTGCAAAGCGACAAAGAAGATAAATGGTACAGTCTATTCAAAGTGATTTCTTTCTTTCTTTTTTCGCTGACAGACACTGATGTAGAAAGGAGGCTACATACAGGACACCCGAAACGCTTCGTGTGTCCTGTAACCTTTTTTTTTTCTCTTTACGTCCGCGTGTCTGTCAGCGCAAAAAAACATTTTCGCAATGCATATAACCAAGTCGTCCAAATAGGCACTCTGTCTATGCAAATCAATTAAAACGTACTGAATATGAAAGAAAATTTGGTAGGAACATAGCAAAGGAAAAAATATAATGAAACACAGAAATAACGAGAAAGGAGGTATGGCTGGGAAGGAAGCAGAGAACGGAGGGAAGACGGATTGACGAAAGGAAAATAATAAAGCATTGAATTAAGGAAAACAGTAACGAAGAAGTGAATGAAGGAAGCAGATAATGAAGGATGGAGGGAATGAAGAAATGAATGAAAGGCAATGACGTGGGGAAAGCAAGGAGGCAGGGAATGAATGATAGAAGATTACGAAAGAAAAAACGGCAACAGGGAATGAAGATGGAAGGAATGTAAGGAAGGAAGCAAGGAATGAAAGAATGAAGTGATAGATTGGACAAGAAAGATACAGCACGAAGAAAAATTAGAAAAATTTAAGGAAGGTGAGAGAGAAAGAGTAATTAGGAAGAGATGAAGACCGCAACAAAGAACAAAGGAAGAATGAAAAATTGGGAGCAACTAAAACAAAAAAAGGAATGAAGAAACGTAAAAAGAAGAAAGAAGGAAGTGGAAACAAACGCAGCAAGACATTGGGAAGTGAGAAGGAAAACGCACGAAACAAGGAAGTAAGAGGGAAATGAAAATGTAATATATTAAGCAAATTGGGGTTGAATGTAACAATGAAGGAGAATGCCCGAAAAAAATGCGAGGACTGACCGGAGGACATAAGGAAGAAGAAGACAGGAGGAGAGAAAGAGAGCAGGCAGGGATGTTAACCAGAAATGCGTCTGGTTAGCTACCCCACTCTGGGGGACGGGAAAGATAGAATAGAAAGATGAGATGGAGAGAGAGGGGGCAAGGACACGGTGAGCTCGCTCACGCACGCGAAATTAACAGAGTAGGAGGGGGCAGAGCACCTCGGCCGTGAGCAAACAAAAGGAAATGGGCGCTACAGCCATCGAGAGGCAGCGACGTATTGAATGAGTGTCCACATACCGAGAGCGCGCAGAGCAGAAAAACGAAAAGAGAATCAATATCGGGGCCAGTGTCAGCCACTTGGGTCAAGGCTGGATTCGCGGAAGCAATCATCGGCATTCCACGGCCCACCGGTTGCCGCGTTAGGAACAAAAGGGAAGCCTCTCCGCCATAGGGAGGGAGGGCTCCCATAGGCACGTGCGTGTAACGGGATATTGCGGGAGTTGTGAATGCCTTCACAACTTCTGCTTCGAGCCGCTCGCTAGAATTGGGGAACTTCGGTGGACTGCGGTTTTTGGACAACTTTTCTTCTGCGTCGAGCTGCTCGCTAGAATTGGGGGAACTTCGGTGGACGCGGGATTTGGAGGGAGGGTTGAAAGGCCTTCTCTGTATATAAGCTTGCGAAGGGGTTTACACGCTAGCGTGAGCGCGGTGATTCTTGTCGCCCCGCGAAACGCAAGAGCGGTGAAAGCGGAAGCCGTTCGGCTGTGGGGACGCGCTTCGACGACGGTATTAAAGGGATATTGCGACTTGTGGAAGTGGCGCTCGGAAATTGCGACACGCTAGCTGGTCAGCCGGCCCGGACATTGGTTGTGGACAGACACTGCGCGCGGTGCTGCAAAGCCGTGGAGCCGTTGTAAGTGTTTACTGTGATGCGGGTCTGTGTTTCACCTGTGGACCTGGCCGTGGTTTCAATACTCTTCGGTTGAGCTGCTTCAGGTTGAATCCTTGTGTGGTCTAAAGAGTTTCTTTTTTTTTTTTTCTGACTCAATCACATGTTTAAGGTGGCGGGTTTGCGGTTTCTGGCTAACTTTTTTTTTTTTACTGCTGTTGATTTTCGCGTCTATGTTTCCTCTATCCCTGCCGGAATGGCCTGTTGCACGAGTTTCGCGATGTCATTGTTTAATTCTTTCAGTTAATCAATTCGGGTCGATTCTGTACGAATTCGAGCTGCCATGAGTTGGGATATGGCTTGCAACCACATCCCCGGAGCTGACTGATGCGCACGTCATCTTTGTGTGATACCACGTGATCGCGACATTCAATTTCCGTGACGTCATTAGGAGGCATGCTTTCAGTCCGAAGTCACGCTACGCGTAAATGGCGCGCGTAGTCAGCTGGTCGCGTTTAACAGTTCCATGATTGTTTCGTTAAACTGGATCGAGAAATCGAGGCCTCGTATTGTGACCATGGAGTCGGCAGCTACTTATTGATGAAAAAATGAGAAGAAAGAAAAAACATTCAGGCACGACTATTGGCTGTCATTGCTGCATCAGCCAATGATATCACTGAAAATGCAGTTTCTTGGAGATGCGACTGATGTCCTGCCGGAATTTATGAAGGCAGACAAAGCTCAGTTTTTCTAAACGCGCGGAAGTGTCACGTATACGATTGTGTCGAAATTACACATTTGTCCAGTACACCCCACATAGCCTGTAAATGCGGTAGCGACGCCCAGACGGCAAGAAGTCTCGCCATTGGCGAACAACAGGTTAAGGATTTACGCTTGGGATAAATTTGACCGAACACAAGTAAATACAATATCAGCATTTATACACCGACAATTAAGGACGATCACTAGAGGAGAAGCTAGTGTCTCATCTACACTTTTCGGAGTATTGTACGAACACCATTCTCCTAGAAATAATACGGAGCAGGCAGAGGGCACGCAGCAGCATGCTCGGTTAGCGAGAATATCGCGCAGATAGAGGTACAGCCGCTGGTGGGCAGTAGCATGCGTTGCCACGCAGCCCAGCCAATATATAACCACGCTTCACTTTACGCAACGTGTATTCCCGACCTTGAAGTTCTCGAGCGCTAACAAGGTGAGCACGAGTGCAACTTAGGTGCAACTCTGTACAGCCCTGCCGCAGCTTAAATGCTTCAGTCCAGCACCGGCGGCGGCGGCGTAGGATGATCAACGGCGCCGACACGACGAGACAGCGCGCCGAAGCGCACACGTCGGCGCGCGCGCCAGCGGACCGAGCGGTGCCAACGGTGCGTGCGACGGTGTGGGACGACAGCGTCGTTCGTCGTCGCCGACTCCGGAGTCGGCGAAAAAGAAACGGCCCGTTGCGTGTGGCCCGTCCCGTGACGACGAGGCCATGCGCGCTCCTCGCGCGTTGATGAGGAGGTGGCACTAGCACGCAGAGACACGTAGGTATGTACCGCATAGACTCGAGTATAAGGGCCGCACACGGTGTAAGCGCCACACCCCCACCTCGGGCCGCACCACCATCTTGGGCCGCACCACCATCTTGGCAGCCCGAAAATAAACTTTAAAAAAAAGGAAACGTTAAAAAAATGCGCAGTAACCATCGATGATGACTGTCAGTGACGCGAATGTCCAAACGTTTCTCGAGAAAGAGAGAGAAAGGCAAAGGAAAGACACGGAGTTTAACCTGAGGATACCTCCTTGGCGCTGAGCCGTGCTCCCTCAAGGGCTGCAGAAGATAGCGCCAACCTTTCCCTTTCCCCACGAGCCACTTACTACTTACCTCCTGTTGGCTACCCTCTACAGGGGAGGGGGAGAACGGGATGCTAGCTATTCAATATATTAAAGGAATGATTCGGGGCTTGAAGGCGTATATTTGCATTATATTATCTTAGAGGCAGTTTTTGTTGGTTCATTGCGTAATTTCGTAGAAAACATAACCGTTAACCAGCACATCTGCAGCGGTTCTATGAACCGTGTGCTCCAACAGAGCATCGAAACCTTAAGACACCCCTAACATTCTCGATCTGGAGAACGTGCGCGTCTCGGAGAGTTGACGGCGAACGCACCCCGCAAGATGGGTTGCGTGTGTTCGTGTCCTTTGCATCGACGGTGAGAAGTACAGACCAGCGACCACCGCGAAAACGGGTGAGCGAGCCAAAGAAAGACTTCGCTTAAGAAAAAAAAAATCACAGCATATCCACGGGGTGAATGATGATGAGTGGGCGAAGCTCCGGAGGGAATCATCGGATCTCCCGCTTAAGGGGACGCTAGCACAAACGCGTTGGAAACTTGCAGTACTCTTTAGTAAGGGGGAGCGGCCACAGCGTCTTACGCAGCCATTTACACATGCCGGAACGTGGGGTGGGACTGTTGCTGGAGCCTCTGATATAAATAGGCACTTGGTGCCGCAGCTAAACGTCGCCTCCCTTCCCTCCCCCTCCCCCACGGCCTCTCGCGCGTCCGAAGAAGGCGCGTTTGCTCTACATATATGGTGATTGTAAAGGAGAAAAGAGACGCCTACTTCTGCAGCCCTTAAGCGAGCACGGCGCAGAACGCGCGTTTGTTCTCCGCCGTGCGTTCACTCCCCGTGAAAGACGCGCCCCTCGCGCCCTTTCACTCGCACATACAGCGTTCGGCGCGCGGCGACGATTTCATCTCCAAATGACGTCATACGGAACCTCACGGCGACGGCGACGGCGACGCCGACGGCGACGGCGACGCCGACGGCAGAAATCTGCTTTTGAGTGTCCATATAATTGCTATCGCAATAAAAAGAAAACGTCGTTGTAGATTGTTTTGTTCTTTGATCCTGAGCGCGTGGCGTGAGGTGTCTTTCGCCCATTGTTGCGGAAAGCTTTGTGGTCACAGGCACGTCTAACGCCACGAATGGCGCAGAGGACATCTATATGGACGAGTGTTGCCAAACCGAGCCTGAACAGCAGAGATAGCGACACTGGCGAGGTATTCTGCAAGTGCCCAGCTAGTCCATTTCATTTGCTGAAGTACTGATTGTCGGGGCTGGGGCTACGAGTCAGAAGGAGGCGGGCGCCTCCAGCCTGCCTGCTTGTCGCTGGTACGGCTCCGGCGAATCAGCGGCGGCCGAAATGGACAGTCACATAAGCCGACACATACGGAATACACCGAGGTTCGTGGCACGCATATGTAAATAAGCAAGTTAATTGCGAAAGCAGTAGCGTAAGATCTTTTGCTGCAATGGGATTACACGAACTGCGCGCGGCCTGGAAAATTGGGACCGAAATTACCCGTGCCTGTGTAAGGAGCGTCGCGCCCCGTCAAGATCGCTAAGAAAGAAGTGCGGCTCTTACGCGAGTGTATACGGTATATGCGAACGGACGCAGAGACGTGCACACACCCAAGCATAGACGCACAGAGGTGCTGCTGAGGGCAGGACTCCGTGGGAGAGCCGTGTCAAGGACGCCGCCGCTCCCGGGGCGTAAAGGATGGATAGATGCTGTGACACGAACAGGTCGTGGCGAAGTTGTCAGGGGGATATATATTTCTGCATCGCGAGCTTGTTTTACTGCGAACAGCAATCGTGGGCAAGGAAACGGACCGATCGCGTGTCCTTCTGTTCGCATTGATTGATTGATTGATTGATTGATTGATTGATTGATTGAGTGAGTGAGTGAGTGAGTGAGTGAGTGAGTGAGTGAGTGAGTGAGTGAGTGAGTGAGTGAGTGAGTGAGTGAGTGAGTGAGTGACACGGTTTGGTTCAGGCACAGCACGCTGAAGAAGACACACATTTTAACAAAACATTTAACGTGGCGACTACGATAATATCCGCGACGAATACGGTGGTATGAAGACGTCGACGACGACCAAGAGTATTACATGACAACGGAGGTAGCTCTGTATCGACGATGGCACTTCGTTTACAAACATCTAAGACAGCAATCATGTAGGATTCTCAAGGACACGTACTAGTCATCGAGGAGTCGGAGACTCTGTTAGTATAATCGCTGGTTTAAGCGAATGAAAGAATAATTGGAGTCTAAGAATTTTTGTTTTTTGTCAATGAATTTGCTTCTTTATGCGTGCTTGTGACCGTTGAGGAGTGTTTGTGTGGTCATGTCTCGATACGGGTGTAGGCATTTGTGTGAGAGAGAGTTCACCTCGTTGTATTGAGATGGGGCAATCATGGGGCGTGCAAGCATTCGCCACAGACGTGTCGCATTGTAGAATGTTCCTGCCCTTTGGGAAAGCCTGCATGCAAGTATAGGTCGCTGTGAACACGCTCGCAGAAGACGGAAGGTCGGAAGACCTAGCCCGGCGCCATCACCATTCGAGTCGGCCGTGCCACACCATTGGCCGGATTGGTAGGGTCCTGTACCGCTTTTCAGAAGAGGTGCAATACGTTTTTTTTTTTCTTAGTATATATGTATTTATGTGTGTGCGGATCGCGTGTGCCTGTTATACTGGTTAAAAGACTAGCTTCATTTTCATAACTGTGTATTAGGATACCCGGCTCCGATGTAACTTTTCTTCCCGTTCCTCTACAAATATTAAAAAGTAACAGAAAGAGAGAAAAGTGACGGAAAGGCAGAGAGAAATCAGATTTGCATCCGGGTTGGCTGCCCGACACCGGGTAAAGGGGGTGAGGAGATGAAAAATAAGAAAAAAATCTGTGGGCGTCGCTTCACCCGGGAGTGTTCATCCAAATTGCAGTCGTTCACTGAGATTGCGTAAGAAACCTCTGTACCGTGAAATGCCACCTCTGTGTTCAAGGACTTCTAGGGAGCAGTCCAGCACGGCGACCCTTATGCCAGGTTGAACTCGTGACGTTAATTTCGTAAGACGGGCCGTCGATACTAAGGTACCCTAGCTTATCAACGCCACACCATACCTAATCACGAACACAGTTGAATCGCATAGGGACGCATTAGTGGTCGCCTTCCAATTCTGTGATACATCATAACTCCTCTCCTGTCTTCCCCTAGCGAATTAGGAGCGCAGGATGTGATTCAAGGACCGGATATATAGTCTAATGATTCCATTCAAATGCTATTCCTTCTCAGGCTTCGTCAGTGATCCGAACGCAGCTGCGCCCAGGTTACGGCTTGTATCGGTTAGTCGCGAACGATGAATGATTAGAAAGGGATCCTTACATTTATACCAGCCATGATGTTGCACCACACCGTCACACGCCACGGTGATGGCATGCCGTTGCGCGCTAAATGACCTGTGCGTACGTCTCTCTTAGTGCGTGCGTTTTTGTGCATACGTCTCTCTTAGTGCGCTAGATGTTAGCATTTCTTATTTCTTCTCGAAGCTACTGATTCCATTTAAACGAGCATGCGGGCGCGTCTAGACGCACGAGCGTTCATTTCAGTGCTATATCGTCATCGACAGCAGCGCGCCGCCCCCGAGCCGTGGGCCGATATCCATCGTCACGGAGGAGGAGGAGGGGGTCGGTGATCTAAGCCTCGCGGATACATTCACCGAACAACCACGCGTGGCCTCACTTCCTCCACGCTCGCGAAACCGCACTCCTTTGAGCCTGTGCGGGGGGCCCGAACGACCGCGACAGATTGAGAGAAACCGCAATGAAAAAAAGAAAGAAAGAAAGTAAGAGTATGGGGTTCGTTTCACCATTCGCTTTATATATACACGCACGTTCAACCTCTTCCTAGAGCTAAGTTTCGTGCTAAGGAAGCGGTGTGACGCAAGCGTCGACTTTTTTTCACGCGTGATCGCCCGCACACGTAAACCGAACGGCGCGCATAACCCTTGCAGCACGGCGCCGCCGGCCGGGCTGAAAACAGGAAGTTGCGTCACGCACCACGAGGGGCGCTTCGCTCTTCCGTTTCATTGCTCGCGCCATAAATACGCCTGCGTCGCAGTAACACCCAAGCGTGTTATAACGCGCGAACTCGCAACACCTTTCCCTCGCTTGCCCCGGACAACGATCTGGTGTTATGCACTGCACGAAGCGTGCCCGGAGCTAATACGAGCGCCTTTGCTTACGCTTCAGGCCCGGACCTTGAACCTGGTCGTGTTTTCTTGAAAACAGTGTTGACGAAGTTAAGGCACTCCGCTCGAGCCCTATGTTGTCGTTCCCAGCGCAGATGAAAACGACCTTTTGCCTGCACTTTCATTTCTTTCTTTTTCACTCTTTGAGCGAGTTTTTATATTAAACAAAAGCACGCAGAAGCAGCAGCAGCTGGAAAAGTGGCTTACGAAGGTGGTTGAACGAGCGAGAAGCCGATAAGCTACGGGTTAGGTGAGCCCGACAAAGGATGGTCGAGTCGGCTTGTCGGGTTGAAAACCGGTCGTCGGGTTAACGTCAATGCCAGCAGCGAGCATTGAGACTATGTCAAACCTGCCTGCAAGAGTTTGTTGACTATTCTAACTAGCCTCGCAACATGCATGTAAGCGCAGTCGGGTCGGGTCGGTCTGGGTCAACTCCATTATTGACTCGACCCGCTGGCGAGGAGTTGATGCAAAGGAAGATATGTAGTCTCATCTACCGAGTGAGTGTTTCGTCCAGTGCCGTCTTCTAGCTCGAGATGCAACCACAAGACATGATAAGTATTTGCTGCAGAAGCACCGGCCGAGCAATTAGTACGTTTTAGTGGGTCTTCGGACGCTGGGCACCAGGCCCTGGTGACGGCCACTTGCAGGAAGCTAAGACTTGTACTTCCACTGGCAAGTCATTCCTCTCCTTCGAGCCCTGATTGCTTTTCATTCTTTCTTGTTAACGTTATTGTTCTCTTTGAGTTCCATGTCTGTGTCATCCAGTGTGACCTGATTTGTCATGCTATGCGACTTCCATACACTATCATATGTTCAGATACTCCAGCCCTTAATGGAGCTATCGCAGGGGTGGGGAAACAAAACAATGCGTTCAAACGCAGACGAAATAGTTTACAAGCAACAAAAAGCAGTAGAAGGTAGTAAAGTACAAGTCATATACATGAAGGTAGTGGTAGCATTCAATGGGCGTGACAGGATTTTTTTTTTATTTCAGGAGTAAGCATCGGGTATACGAGGCAGATTGTTCCACTTTCCAATAGCCCTCCAGAAAAAAATCTAAATGTGTTAGAGTGAGTATAAAAGACAGATAAGTTGAACTCGTTACTTTTCTTTGTATAGCAAGTGGCTATGCACGTGACAGGTAGATGTCCTGTGAGGTGCAGTCGAGTGAGTGAAACGGAGAGTGCAGGAGCTTGAGAAACTTATTCTGACGCCGGCGGGACAAATGAGTCAAGCCAACAACGCCCAGATGAGACGATGGTAAAAAGTTCTTAACAGAATGGCGGTATATGAAATGAATAACCGTATTTTCTTTTCTTCTGAACGCAATCTATCTTGTTAGTTTCCAAAATTCTGCAGGGATCCCAAATACTAGCGACACATTCAAGAATATGTCTTACGAGTGTTTTACGTATGCGTTTAGTTTTTTTGTCTTGTTGCATATCTCTTGTCCCATCTGTCTGCGCAGTTCTGCGTCCCGAAACATTCTTCATGCCGCACTCCGACCACACGCCCGTGCACACAAAAGCAGCCCCCGCTCCACTTTCCAGCGCATATTAACAAGCACGGATACACGGCTGTACACGACTGCAGTCGATATATACACACACTGGTACACAGACGCGAGGTTGCAGCGCAAGGAACAAAGTAAGAAACAAAGCCCGAGAAAGACCCAGACCATTGCCACACACACACACATCGCCGGGCCAGCGGAGCTGAGACCGACGCAGTCAGCAAGCGGGGCCTCGGGCAATCATATCCGGCAAAAAGCTTTCTGCGCTGATTTATGTCGCCGGTCCACCGATGCACGCAGACTCGGATTCCCCGCAGCCAAACAAGAGGGGGGGTCGACTCAAGGTCAACGTCGCCATTCTGTGCGTGGAAGACAAACACGCATATACAGCTCGCGTCGAGGTCTCGGTCGATGCGCGGAGATGGTCGGATTACTTCTCAAACAACTTTTCGGCATAGTGCCCAGCGTCCCGTACGCGGCTCATGCAAACAGGCTGCATGCCCGATTTGCATCAGACGTATTGCCCCCAAGTGCAAAAGTACAAGAACCACAGACTCCACAAAAGAACAAAAAAAAAAAAAAAAAGGGGGGGGGGGGGGGGGGGGCTGAATCTCTGCTGTTATTCAGAAGCACAAACTGACATTGACGGGTGAGCTGAAAATTTCGCAACTTCAAGCTTGTACATCATTCCTCAATTTAAACTTACATTGCCTTCCAAGAAGAAAATCGGCTTTGTCACGGAAACACTGGTCCGTGTGGTCCGCCCAGTGGGATACAGTCATGGGCAATTGAAATTCCAGCAAGTTAGGGCTAACTAGAATGAGTTCTGACGTCCCGGATTTCGTCAGCGGAGCCTATGCATCTCTGGCAAAGGGATAGGTAGCGGTGGGAGGTCGTGCTTGGTCTACCTTGTAATTTCTTGTTCGCGTTTCATTTGTATATGACTGCACTAAAAGACAAAACCGAGTGCTCACAATTTACTCCCTTGTAACTGTAGTAGTTTCTGCTTGTCCCAGATACATTAAACTTAATTTGAATAACTGATGTAGAAGCAGCATTCATTGACATCAATGGTAAAAAACAAGAAAAAAAAAACAAGTGGCGTGCACAAATGTGCCACCATGACTGAAGACAAGGAAAGACGGGGAGGTTGACCAGGAGCTGTCACACACTAGCAGGACCCTCCTTGCACAAACCAGCGAGTTGTTTCCATTGCTTCCAACGAATGTGAATTGCCGGCAACGCCTGGGGCTGGTCTTTGTCCCAAGAATAAATTGAATTAGGGCGAGGAAAGAAAGACGCCAGCCGTAGCACGGAGTTTACTATGACAAGCCAGTCCGAGCGACCACACACTTGTGTACATATGTAGCACAATGACCTAGCTATGTAGTAGATCATGCGAAAGATATGTTCTTCCAGATGACTGTATTACGAAAAGTGGTTCCAGAGCTAAGGAAGACGAATACACAAACACGACATGCGCAGGACAGCTACAGGGCATCAACTGACCGCACTGACGATTACATGCACGAAAGGCATATAGAGTCGTCAACATCCGCGAATGCGCGACATAGTGTTGCAATATAATAAGCTTGAAAGACCGGCCGAGCAAAAGACAGGCAACAGGGAAGACGAAGAGGGACATCTGAACTCTGGGCGCGAGCTGGCTTATGTCTTGGTCTCTGGGTAGCTTTCTTTTGCAAATGCATTGCGTATACTATCTTTTATCTGTGTTTCTCTCCGTGCGTGACATTTGGTGGAGGTTCGGGGTCGACCAATCAGCCCATCACGCGCACGCGCACCTCGCTTACTCTTGTTAAGGCAATCAATTTCTTGCTGACTCATCCACGCTTGTCACGCTTTCTCGCTCAAGCTATTTCGACCAATCTGCAGCAAGGCCGGCATTGTATAGTCGGCCGACACTAGAGACATCCGCAAGCCGTACACTTCAATCAGTGCGGCATTGGGCGGTCGTCGAGAACCATCCACTCTGGGCCGCAGGGCAACATCAATAAGTACGGATGCTGTTGCCAATGGCCTCTGGCGGTCGCAAATATAACTGTTTCGTTTACGTCACAGTTTCGCCTGCTACTGCGTTACCTCGCAGTTCGCCTAATGTGACGAGGTTATAATCGCGGAGCGAGCAATCCGCGCGACTGCGCAACTTCGAGTCGTTGTCGTTGCCAGGGTTTTGGCGGTTCGTGTTTGCCCAACTGTCGGTCGCTTCTGTTTGTTGCTTCTGTGCACTGCGAGCGCTTGTTGCAGGTATATACAGACGCGGGGTGCAAACATTGCCCGTCCCGTGTCCTTTGCACGGGTTGCCGCTCGGCAGCGAATGCTGCTGTGCAGTGCCGTCCAGGCGACGCCGTTGACGATCGAGGATTGTCCTAACGGATTTCCCTGACTGTCGCAAATGAAGTCGCGTAGACCTTTCACGCGTGTGTCATTGTTTCGGTGGAAAGGAACACGGAGTGTATGTTTCCGGAACACAGACAAAATCAAGGGCCTTCGGCGTCTCCCTTCTTAGTTATTTGTTCCTATAGTGCGAGCTCTCCAATATCCTGACACGTCTACGGTGGGGTATGTTTCTTTCTACGCTTATATGCCTTCGGATATTATATAAAAGACACACACCAGACAAAGTTGACAAGAATAAATGAAATAAGTTATTACATAAATTACCACATCGACATACCCAACGACCTACGGGGGGCATCTGCAGTATTGGAATCAGTTACTGAGTGTATGGTCATGAATTCGTGTAGTGCAGAGATAAATGCTACGCGTTTACCGACTTTACTCAATTAAAAGGTACAGCGTGCATTCTTTTCTTTCTTTCTTCATTTATTTCTCTCTTTCTTTCTCGCGTTCATCGTGTCACGTGACAGGTACTAGGTGACGAACACCAAAACAAAACTAAAAAAAAAATTATACGTAAATGACCAACCTATCTATCTAGCTTCGTTACACACGGCGAAGGACAGCAGCATGTCGCGCACAGGTACAGTCCTTTAATACATTGTTGTTTTACGGTTACGAAACTTCTATGGCAAAGCTTGATATACCTTCCAAAAACGCCGCGATGTGGCGCCACGTCGTTTAGAGTGCATCGGCGGGGGGAAGCTAACTTGCACGCGTATTTCCGGTATCTGCGCACCATTTCCTATTGCGGTGCTGGAGGTGAATGCAAAACAAGTGGTGCATTCATGCGAATACCACCGAACGCACAATCCTTTCAATTGCTAACTGCTAGAATCACAATAAATGCGTATGTTTGATTAATTTAGTACTACCTATTGCATCGGTGTTGCGTTGGGGGACATTTCCTGTTCGCAATAGCTGCTTGGGTTAAGTTGCAAGCAATGCACATATTTTTATGCTTGGTAACTGTTTGCAGTAATAGCTGGACCAGAATCTCCGCGTTTAGCCTGTTTCCAACAATATAACTTAACTGATTGCGCCGTTAAGGAAACGGCGAGTCGGCTAATGCCAGATTTGTGGCGGGAAGACCATCAATTGGAGCCACTTAGACTGCGCAACTGAATTACACAGCATAAAAAAGAAAGAAAAAGGAAGAAAAAAAAACGAAAGCCACCACTTTCTCCCCAAAGGTTCGATCAGATTCACTCACCGGGACGACGCCTCCGTTCGTGTCAGTGATTGAGGCTTGCGTAACTCGGCGACGTAATTAAAATATGGACGCTGTCGGATGTGAATGTCCCAGCGACAGCGCCTGCATTTATGTCGATCTATTTCTCCCTTTCTTTTTTTTTTATCTACTTCTACGAAAGAAGTCACGCCATGGGCGTTCACACGACGGCTCATCACGGCGTAGCGAGAGAGTGTTGCGAAAGTTCTGGTCGATCGCAGATATACCAGAAAAAATTATTTTTTCTGCACACGCTGTCGACATCCATCCGTTCGGGGTCCCTGAGCATAGAGGTCACTCGTGAACTGCGAAGAAAGTCAGACCAAAGGGGGAAGAAAAAAAAATTAGAAATAAGATGTGACATTGATGAGTACCGTCTCAGATTGTCGCGTGCCCATTTACGCTTCTCATCCGTTTCTTTTATTTTCCTCTTAAGAATATTCGTTTGCTCTGTGCAGGACAACAAACCAGACCTTAGTGCGGTGAACATATAGGTGCAAAACAGTTTCTTCTTGTATTTTTTTTTCTTTCTTTTTTTCGCACTCGTAGCCAGCGCTTTTAGCACACGTTGTCTCCAACCATACATACGCGACGCGCGGCACGCGAGGTGCTCGAGAAACGCGGCCCTTAAGTAAACATTTACGAGGTTGCGTTCGTTCGGCCGCCCGTCCTTCGCCTGTCCTCCTGACGCAAGGCGTGCCGTTTAGCCAACACCGAGTCCGCGTACAAGAGGTCGTTGTCGCCTTAGCGCCGCGTGGTCTCCCCTTTTACCGCCCCTGAATCATTTAACTCTCGGTCCGGGCCCGGGAGTACTCCGGGGGAGACATCGCCATGAAGATGAACGAGCCGCCGCTGGTCGTGCACCTGTATTATACACCTGGCGAAGACACAACAGCTCTTGCGAAGGCGTCCGGCAGCGCAAAGTGTGCCCGCGGTGTAATTGCCTCTTTGGACCGCACGAAGGTGACGAAAGAAGAGTTTCAACGACACGAATCAACTCTCTCTAGAGTATCGCCGTATCGAGTGGCAAGCCGGGAGAGGTTTCGCAGTGTGAGAGCCAAGTGAGGGACAACGCCGTCATCGGGGCTATACAGTTGTCGACACCGCATAATGGCAAAACGCGCTTCGATACCCCATACCGAAAACATACATGCCCCATGACCAATAATCGCGAATGAACACACGGGGACCCCATTTTGAAACCCATATGTTGAAACCCATATATAATACATTGGGTACGAACCACATGGTGATATGACAATTCTGGGACCCTGTATATAAGAAAGCCGTAATAATGCATGGCTATAAAAGGGCGAAGAGAATCTAAGGGGCTAAAAGAAGGCTGCGCACTTACTATAATCTGAAAGGTTTTATTACAAACACAGATTTTATTGCGATAGCAATTATATGGACACTCCAAGCGCATTTATGCCATCGCCGTCGTCGTCGCCGTGAGGTTCCGTATAAAGTCCAACGGCGATAAAATCGTCGCCGCGCGCTGTATGCTGTATGTGCGAGTGAAAGCAGTGAACGCGCGCGAGGGACGCGCGCTCTCACGGAGAGCAAACACGACGTCTTCCGTCGTGCGACAGACCGTGGAGGGAGGGAGGGGAGGCGAAGTTTAGCTGCGGCACCAAATGCGTATCTTGCGACCGGGCGCAAGGGGAACTGGCGACTGAATCTTCCAAGCGAAATGACGAAAGCAGGAAGGCAGCGCGGCGTCTGCTCTGCGAGAAACTGCATTCTTGTACTTTGCGCTGCTGCGGGCTGTCGCGCGCACCGTATCTTGAAAGCGATCTCCACACGGCTCTGACCTTTGTATGCGCTGTGCTTTCGCCGCTGAGTTTTCGTTGAAGCGATAGACCGCATGACCCTTCGCTCGCTGCTTCCACCGCGCTTGCTCACGCCAGCGTTTTCACAGTAGTTGTCTGCGAGCCTCACAGAACACATATAATGCAAATATACACATCAAGAATTATGCCTTAAGGCCAAGTCTTTATCGCAATAAACGAAAAGAAACGCACATTACGAAACAAGGTTAAGGTCGTACATTTCTGATGACGTTAATGGAAACTTGGCTTACGACAGAAACTTTATTCAAAATCTCCGTTTCTAAAGCGAAGCCTTTCAGTAGTTAGTATACGCTCCCCCCCTTTGTGTTTCAATCCTATTCCGACTTTTTTTTTTTCGCGTTTACATAGTCGTGAATCCATGCACCAACTTCCAATTCAGTCTTTTTTTGTTAACAGAGAATGCGATCACTGAAATAATACGCAAACAAAGTAAGCAAACACCCACTCTTTCTCCTCTCCTGTACACGAGCTCACACACACACACCAACAACGCATGCGCGCTTCACGGGGATTATACAAACGCTGCGGGCGATAGCGGCGAGCACGTCGCTGTAGCCGCGTTCGCCGAGGCAGAGGCTCCATAGCCTCCGGAGACGGCGACGAGCACGTCTCTTGACAGTCGGTAGCTGGCCGGCTTCGCATTACGCTAACTGACGCTAACTATACGAGACCCCCCCTCCCACCACCCGTGGCGCCACGCGTTTCCTCTATTCTCGGCCTTCGAGTCAGCCGCTATCACGTGCTTCCCACCCCATTCGCATGCAGCTCATGGCCTGCGCCGCTTCGTAGCGTGTTATCTCATAGTCGAGCGGTATACAGCGTACTATACTTACGAGGCCGTGGTTCAGTCTTAACTATACGCGGTAAACAAGGAATGAAAGTTGTACGTGCCCGCGCAAGCACCCCTGAACCTCCGGGCTGCCGAAGGTCAGTACGTGGACGCGGCGATCGCGCTACCCTCAAGCCCACTTCTATGATGGAAACAATAAAGAGAGCCGCTAAATCGATTCGAGTAGAACGAGTAGTGTTTCGAAACTCTATTTTGCACTTCGTTGTCCTTCCTTGCAATTCCTTACCTCCCCTCGCCAAAAGAAAACAAAATGGACACTTTGAAAAAATGACCGGAAACTATCGGAGAATAGCTGATAACCCCCACAAGACGCTATAAGGCAATTTTACGTCAAAGAATATTTGAAACAATTTGTTCGTGTTTATTTCTAGCCATGGAGAGTATATATTTCTGCAGAAAATATTGAATGACACTCGAGTTAAAACGTAATGAGTTGATTAAATAATTAGTAATTGGTTTACAGAACTGTACGCATTTGAAGCTTTACTACAGCATGTCAAAACGATAGTGTGAGCTTATAGCTTTACCTTTTTCTTTCCCCGTGCTTAAGTTGGCATTTCGAGGTATTAAACTTGTAGCGTATTATAAATGGCGCGTTGGGCTTTGTGGTGTTTTTTTTTTTTTTTATTTAATCAAGGAGCAGCGTCCCGATAGACCTGCTAAACAAAGCGCATTTCGTAAACATGATTAATCAACAATAGTAAATATATACGTAAAAAAAGAAAACATGACGCAAATCAATGTATACAACCCGCACAGGATGCTGCGACATAACAATAACGCGCAAGGAACATGCAAAGTGCTATCACGTGGACGCAATGTTGCTTTCAGTAAAGAAGGCTACTAAAGCCTTTCAGAGCTGATCGCTGTAATGATGCCTTATCACATGCCTAACCAACTTTTTTCTGCGCTGAAAGGACGATAATCAAGGGCCATCAACGTTGCCTTCAATGTACATATTTGCGCAGCTCAAACTTACGACAGTTTCACCGAACGTTTTCTACGTCCTCCCATGAATGGCTGCACGCGCAACAAGGCCTAGCTAAACGATGCATAATGACACAAAAATCTACCTGCCTCCAACCTGATACGATGAATGAGAAAGTCCATGTTACGACGAGCACCAGCAGAGATCGGAAGCTGTAGACGGGGGCTAACTCTATACAGAAGACTGCGCATAGAATTGGCGTCAAATCGATAAACTTGTGTTACAAACTTGCATAAGTGTTTTGTTCCAATGTTAACATCAGCCCTAGTGTATTGTGACAGGAGCGGAATGACGTGCTTCTCCATAGGCAGTTTGTCAGCCTCCGTGTTTATTGCTATACCGACATGTCTGCAGGAATCCTCCATTGAAGCGTCGTTTGATGGCCCTGATGACGCATCTGCAGATATCTGAAAGGAAATCTAGTAAATCATCATTGCATTTCGATCACGCGGCCAACTGTAGTTTAACTGTTATTGTAACTTCCGTGACTGTACCTGGCTGTCCACATCAGGCGCGAGTGCAATACGCGTGTACTGTGCATGAACTTCGTCTCAAACTTGTGTCTCGCTTTTGCCGCGTATAGTAATATTACGCCGTCACACAACACGCCACGGCGGGCGCCTCTGTTTTGCCGCCGACTCGGGCCGATCTCGGGGGCCATACAACATCAAATAGCGTTTCAAAGCGCCAGTTGCCACTAGAGAAGAATGGGATAAATCGGCGCTCTCTTGTAAATTCTTGCCATGCGACGAGACGTCTGCGACTACGCGCGAAAACATATAAAATTGATACCTTGCACGACGGATGGACTCTGTTATTCTGGACGGATGTTCTTCTGTTATTCTATCGTGGTACGCATGCGTCTGTGGCCTAACTGGGTAAAGAATTTGGCTGCTGCCCTGGGCTACTTTGGTTCGGATCCCACCATCGCACACCAAATGTTTTTTGTATCACTATGCGATTCGGGCTACCCTGCATAACGCAGGACACACGAAGAAAGCCCGGGGAAGTGATCCTACATAGGCGTCGCATTAAAACGCATATCACTAGGGAACTTGAACTATTACGGAGCCTACATGCGGGTGTTGTTTGCATGAAGGCTGCCTTTGAACTACCGGTACACCCACAGTACACTTCTCCGAGCTCGCGATCAACAGGTGCTGGGCGACATAACGCGTAGGCAAGGACTATCCTCACCCCCCCCCCCCCCCCCGGAAAGTCAAAACAAAAAGACTTTCGAACTAGAGGCTAACTTTTAATTAAATTTATTACCTTTCCCAGTGTCACGCGGACTGCATTCGTGTGCTCGGGCGTGTCGCATCGAATAACGCGTGCGGCCCCGACGTCGTCCCCAGAGATATAAACACGATGCGGCAGGATCCCGTATCGCTATCCTGGCCGACGCGCCGAAAATGGGAAAAATGCTGGGACGTTTATCGAGTCCTTTGTTTTCGATATTTCTGTTTTCGTTCGTTTCGTGCGTCTCTCTTGTGTTTGCCCCTCTACGTTCTCGCTTATTTACCCTGCCTTTCATCAGTGGCATCCGCGTAACCATGACGACCGTCCGCTGTAGAAGTTTCCGGAAGGGACCAGGGCAGCCGTAGAGGTGAGGGGAGGGGGCGAGTGGGCTGCAGCAGGGGGCGGGGTTGACTGGCTTGGGCATCTCGCCAAGAGGAATCAATATTTACGCGTCCGCGCATGGTGATTGCAATCTTCCTAGCTGTCTCTGTTCTCCCTGTTCGTGTGAGTCTCAGTGTTTTGTTCCTGGTCAAACCTAAAGTTCTCGGCCCTGTCTCCCTTCCTTCTCCGCAGGCCCACTTTGTCACTGGCGCAGCTGCGCTTGTCTCAGATACGCAGGGCGTTACCCAAACCGACAGTGTCTAGCTTGGTCAGGACAGTACTTATTGCAAACCGAGACCCGAGTCGCCACCTCTTCGACACAGCCGCCTGACTCGGGCTAAGGATTCGCCGAAAGTTTCCTATGCTTGTTCATTTTGCCATTGACCGCGGTATCCTTTGAAAGCTTGCTACTGAGTTTGCTGTCATACTTGAAATTGTTGGCAAAAAAAAAAAAATTAAACGAACGCACCTTTAAAGCTCAGTGAGCGAAACTATGAAGAGCACAGCATCATCATGGGTCTTATGAAAGTGAGGCGCATGCGCAAGAGCTGTCAGTCACTCAAGTATCCTTACGTGATTTGAATGCGAAAGCATGAGGACTTGTCGAAGTTATCACCTTAAATTAAAACTCCACCTGAATACACCTTGCACTAATTTGTACCAACCTTAATCCACTTTAATCCACCTTAATCCAATTTTGGGTTTGGGCCACGGCGTCCGTCCGACGCCGTGG
Source organism: Dermacentor silvarum (assembly GCF_013339745.2). Taxonomy (NCBI): domain Eukaryota; kingdom Metazoa; phylum Arthropoda; class Arachnida; order Ixodida; family Ixodidae; genus Dermacentor; species Dermacentor silvarum. The sequence continues at coordinate 33,882,752 of NC_051163.1, read as the reverse complement.
CTGAGCACCGTGGCATTTCGCAGTGCGAGCCGCTGCAGGGCCAGCGCCGGTAACGTGACGTCATCACTTGGTCACGTGGGTTTTGGTACCATCGGATGATAACGCCGGACACCGGATTTTCCGAGGTGACCAACAATCCAGTAGCAAGGGCAAAACATTCATTAATTGAGCACACTTTTGTAGCTCAATGAGCAAAACAATGGGTTTGTTGAGTCCATGGAGCCTTTCCGTGACTCCGATGATGGTGACAGAAGCGGCGATGGGCGGAGAATGACGTCAAAGGGATGAGGAGAAGCTGAGGGAATGGTGTGAAGTCAAGGTGGTGAAAGGATGGAGCTGAGGGATAAGGAGCCTCCTACTTGACGATGACGTCGTCGTCGGGTCACCTCCTCATTCTCTAATTTACCCTCGCCACGTGGTTGAAGAAAAGTTTGGTAGTTTCGCCCTGTCCTAACATTCTTTAGTAGCGTACGTGACCTGCAGCGACCGGCCCTACCGTGCGAGACCTGCACTGCGTGCGTTTCGCTTAATTATTTGAGATTTGTCATATTTCTCCTTCTTTTTCCTCTTTCCTCTCCTTCATCCTGTCTTCCATTTCTATGTTTCTGTCTCCTCCTTTCTGAAGAGTAGGCAGGCGTTGTGCCCCTTCCGGTGGCAGTTGCCAGCCTGCTCCTCGCTTTCCCTTTCCTGAGAAGTGTATGTATGTTTTCAAAACAAATAATAATAATAACAGTGTCGCCCTAACGGGGGCGAATCATTGACAGCGATAGCTGGTGTAGGGCCAACTCCTCGGACGGTATTTTAAATGTACGCGGCATGAACATCTTGGAACAACGCAGAATGCGAAACTCCTCCTGCTGGGCATGCAGTAGGAACAGCGCCTCACCGGGCGTCTCACAACGCTTTCCAGGTGAGGAGAGCCGCCATGCAGTGGCGTTGCACCTAGTGTATACTACGCACGAGACGGCACCGACGGGAAACCGTCGGCGTTATTCAGCGACCAGTGAAATATTAACGTTGCTTTGACGTTCACTGCTCTGTCCAGAGGATACACGCAGCAGTTCAGCAGGTAACGCTATATATAGTGAGCGCTTATGGTGTGGATGCGCGCAGCGCTTATGCTGACAACGGAACGCAGGGTACGTAATTCTGCGACGATCACTTTCGGCGATATACGATCGCCTTCGCGTGACGTAGTGCTCAACCAGCCAATCAGCTCAATCGATTTTCGCTCAGCCGGCCAATCTGCGCGCCGGCCTGTACGGCCGAGGCGATACTATCGCCGAAAGTGATCGTCGCAGAATGACGTCCCCGGAACGCATGCCCCCGGGGCTCCGCCATCGACGCCACTGAGCGTATGTAGTACATAGCGTTGATGGAGCGCCCGCTTCGTTCTCGTTGCTTTTGCAGCTAAACGCACTCCGCGTCTCTGGAGACCGTCGAGCAGTCTGGGCGCGAACTGCGCATGCGCCATCCTAGGGATGGCGCGACAACGACGGCGGCGCCGACGGAATGAATGCGCCCTGAGCGTCGCGATAAAAAAGTTCTCCGTCGAAACACTTTACCCTAACAACCCCAAAATCGATGCAAACACGTGCAACTCGACAAACCCGCGAAGTATCGATCAGTTATGTGAACCGTAGAGTTAACTACGAAGAGGATGTGCACAATGAACATGTTTAAGTTAAAGCTTTAGAACCTATTTGGTTCACATCTCCTAGTCAAACTTGCATACGCGCTCGCCGTGCCGAAGCGCACGCTCTTCCTAGTTAACGACTTATTCTGGGCACTCCTGCAGCGTGCGATGCCGCCTGGCGGCGTGATCGCGGAAAGGGCCCCAATCTGCTGCACGTTTCCTAGTGTTCACTGCATAGCTGTACTGCTAGCTGTACTCTCACGAGCGCAATACTGTAAAATGTAACGTATAAAATTGCCTTGTCGCTCTTTTGCTACTGCGCTTGAGACATATTGGGTAAAAAAGCTGTTGCTGCGGGCTGACCAGATTATAAAGGCAGGTTTCGTGGTTTACATTTTCCTCGCAGTGAATAAGCGTTTGCACAAACTGACAAAATATACTAGAGTGACTCATACGGTTGTGTTTGAGAACAAGCAGCGTTTCGCAAGCTAACTTCGGCATTGGCGCGACTCAATTACTGTTAAGGTTGCTTGAATTACTACTTCTTGGGCGGCTTGGTGTTCACTTTCCTCCCAGTTTCGTTGGTTGGCTCTACTACACTTCGCCCGGTATTTTGTCTCCGATCAAATTTCATCATGTCTCCTTGTTATTACCTCACCGCCTTTCTCACCATCTCTCTCTCTCTCTCTCTCTCTATCCTTTTGCACAACGCCGAACTGGACTTCTTGAATTCTGTTCACTGATACAGATAGAAGCATTGTTCACTTTTTTAGATTTGTTATGATCACCTTCGCATGAGGAAGGGGGCGTGACACTTGTGCGTGGTTCACTTTATAAATCGGAGGGTGTGTCGCTTGTAATAAACACTTGGTAGCAGCACTCGTCCGCCTGTGTCGCGTCTTCTTCGCGTGTGTACTCATTTGCGCTATAATCTGAAAGTAACTACGGTAAAGTAAGTTACAATCTTGGAAAGTATATAAGGGTTTAAGTCAATATACAACTCACACCCTTGCACGCTTGTTGGGTGTGAAGGCGCGAGTTATAGACAGAATTACACCCTTATTCACTTTTACGGCTGTAAATTAGTTTGCATTGTATAAACGCTTCCTCCTGGTTCTCTGTTCTCATTGGCTGACGTGACCCGTACCTATCGCTACGCTGCACTTAGTTCATCAGACGGACTCGTAGCGGTTCGAGAAACGATGATAGCGTGTTAGAATACAGAAGTACGAAGTGTACGGCAACACCGATGGCGCTCCACCGAAACTAGAGAAACGAAGACGCGCAATACATTCTGCCTGGCAATCGGCTTACTGCGCCCGTCCGTAAATTAGGTACGATTGCAGCCGCAGGCGGAATGCGCCAGACAACCTTTTATTCCGCGCTGCTCGTAAAAAAAAAGTTACGTTAGGTTTGAGTTGACTACTAATTAAGCTTATCGGAGATCTTTGAGCGAGTATGAGAGTCACGTGTTCCCGCAACTTCGCTAATGGACTTTTTACTTCCATTAGGGAAGTGCGAGATATACGATGAAACGGAATGTGCACTGCGATAAGATAAAAAAACGTTTTTTTTTTCTGTTTTTTTTTTCTGTCATGGCTGGTACGTTCGTGGCACTTAGCAGTGGATTGTAAGCAGATTACAACAGCATAGTTAAGTGAACATGCTAAGGAGTTGCAGATCACGAACCTCGCTAAGGTCGCTTTAGCAACGAACATAATATGCGAGAATGAGTAAATGCCCTGCTGTAGCAAAAGCTCTGTTTGCTGCTTTTCTGTAAATAAATTATCATCTCGCTCTCAAAGCCCTGTATGGCTTCTGTTGATGTATTCCACTAAGCATGTCGTCCGGAGAAGCCCTGTGCATGGTAATGCGCTTAGGTTTAAGTTCTTTTCAAAATTAACTAAGACGTGGTTTCCTCGAATATTCATCCCGGATATAAAGCCCCGGATATAAAGCAAGTGGTACTGTGTAAAGGTTGTTTGGTCATGTTGTCGCCGTCAGATTTCACGTTTTTTTATAGTAAACTCAAATAAGTCGCTGTGTCATCACAGGCTACGAAAAGTAACCGCAAAGTACTTTTCGAATACCCCAGGATTACATAAAAATCCGAAACTGTAGCTTCAACATGGCACATGAAAGCACGACGCTACATCTTTCTTTCAATGCAGAAGGGGGGGGGGGGGGGGAGTTGTTGTTATCGTATGTAACACGATAACGTGGTTACTTGGTACAAGTGCGTGGAGGTACTTCGGTATCGTCTTTAGTTATCTGATATTAACAACCAAGTGGAAAGGAGCAGTCGTCGCCAGCAAACGGCGACAACTCCTCTATTTTCGCCTCTATAACAACAAATATTCTATCCTGCGCTTGGCCTTCTACACAATAAAACACACCCGTTGGGGCGTATCTTTGTCCCACGATAATTTGTCCCACACAAATTTGTGCCGCTTCTCCCTTGCCGGGCATCTCCAACGTTCCAAGTGCCTGCTTAAAGATGTTCCCACCGTACCTATCTCCATCATGCACTCTGGTAACCGGCGCCTTTATTTAGCGAAGCGCATTCGGCTAAAATTAATTAATTAATTAATTAATTAATTAATTAATTTATTTAAAGATGCCTTAAGGCCCCTACAGGTATTGTGCAAGGGGGGAGAGTGCAATCAAAGATAACTTACACAATAGTTAGAATACATATGTGAATAAATGCACAAATAATATAGGGTACGAAATGCGCTAACATACAGTAATAAAGTGTTACAATCTGTACAAGGAACAAACCGAACGCTTTTGCACGCGACAGCTCCTTCAACAGCAAAAGTTCACATAGTAAAATATAATCAATAGAATTACTGAGTGAGCAAGACTACATCTAGAATCAAATCCAGCGGCTGTATGCGGAAGCACTGCTGCTATACCGAAAACATCGCTGTTTCGTGTCAGAAGTTCGTGCATAGTAAGAAGAAGCCCGATTTCAAGTCATTAGAGAGTTTTAGATAAGGGGACGCAAGCCGCGCCTAAGCGTTGGGAGGCGCTAACCGCAATACAAATACAAAAGAACCCAAAGCGGAGCACAAAAGAGCGCGAAAGGCCCATAATGGCGTTTGCGTCCCCCAACTCTTGGCCACATCTCGCGACCGCTTATCTAAAACTCTCTACTATGTTCGAATAAACAAGAACACTGCACGGCCTTGTCGGGTAACGCGGGTAACGACAACATATTCGGCGCTGATTCAACGCATACAAATTAGGTTTTAAAATGTAAATGCGAACCACGAAGCCACCAACAAAAAAAAATGAATGAATGAAGAGATGGTAATCAGAGTTTGATTGTCAGTTTTTGTGATTGCTTATGTGCATATGAGCGTGTCTACACAGCAGTGGTGGTGCAAATCTCAGCGAAGGGCAAAATAGGAAATTTCGAGAAAGACGACTGAATCGTTTCGAGGAGGCACAATTCAAACGCGAACCACGCAACGTGACAATTGGATAGAATGCAAATGGAGCGTGCATAAAGTATACGCATTGAGGAAAAGATTTTCTTTCTTTTTTTTTTTTTTTTGAATATGTTTCCAAGGGTTGACAGAAGTGCACACATACTCAACTGCAGTTTTTCGAGCGTGGAAGTACGTGTTCGCATCTGCGGTAGGCGCACTCCTGTGTTTTTCTGCGGACGCGCAATTTTCTGCGGACAATGCATATGCAAATTAACAATTTTTCCGTATCAAATTCTCACCGCATTCTACAAGAGCGCAGTTCCTTGCCCCCCAATTTGACCAAGGTAAGGCGGCAGATGTGTCAAGGATTTCACCTAATTCACGAAGTGCTTCTGTGTATTTGCAAGACAAACTACCAGATGATTTTTTTCTTATATTTATTTTTCCCGTACGCGGAACACTTAGAAAAAACTAGGCGGACATTAGCAGCAAGAAAACTTTCACCATTAATTTCCGCAATACCATGCGATATTGTAATTAACGTTTTCATTGCTAATTTAGGGGCACGTGTTCCAATGCTACATTCCAGCAAACCAGTAGTGAACTCACGTCTGCTTAGCAGATATGCAAAGACTTGTGCCATTCCCTAGATTTGCGACATTTGAAGTTAGCTATACGAAATAAATTGGCGTACGTTCCAGTTAAGTTTCCCAAAAGCGTGTCTGTAACAGTTTACGACGATCATATATCGGGCACGTGGCCCCCGAAAACAAGTTCCGGCTACGCCACTGCGCTGCATCCGTTTTTTCTTCTCTATAGTCCACACGACCGTGTCTCGATGTCTTAACGTTACGCCTTTCATTTTTCATGCGAACTTCCTTCCAGACATGCCTTTACGTAGCCTCGTGTCTCGAACAATCTGCGCTGAGCCAAGGCCTGTTCACTCCGATCCATGACGTCACGCTACCTGGTCTGACTGCCATAGAATCTAATGGGGATGCTCCCGAGTAAGCAGCGGATGATTTCGACGTCACCGCTTTCGTCACGCCAGGCTTGAGCAATGGAAATTTCGGGCCAAGTAGCGTGACGTCACGGATTGGAGTGAACAGGCCGTGTGCTACCTAGGTGGTCTGAGCACTATACCGAGCGTGCGGTGCGCTTGGAAGGGACAGAACAAGACTACCGTATTATCCGGTGTGTTGTGCGCAGGCTATGTATACGTGCCTAGATGTCGAACTTTTACGCGGTGTGAAGTCTGCATGGTTGTAATTGTAATAGTAGTACTTCCTTATTGGGCGTAAAGCTTTAGCGCGACAGAGGTATGAAGCATTAAACGAAGTGTCGACATCTCTTTATATGACGCGACGTCCCTCTGGAGAGGGTATACGTACGATGGTTGCAATGGAAATAAGCAAAAAAAGAAGAAAAAGGCAAAGCATAGAACAAGACAAGAAAATAAATCTACGAAAGGAATTTTACTTTTGAATGAAATTCAGCACTCCGCACTGTACACTGTAAGCGGACTAGGTCAGCTTTATTTATTATTACTACTACTGGAAATAAACATACGTCTTTATGAACGCTGGATACGCGCCATAGACAGGAGAGTGTGGTACATGAATACCCGTGTGCTTGCGTTGTAGTGCACGGTTAAAGAATCCCAGGTGGTCAAAATTAATCCGGAGCCCTCCACTACGGCGTGGCTCATAATCAGAACTGGTTTCGGTACGTAAAACCCCAGAAAGAAAAACAGAAAGAAAAAGAAGTACGTGTATTAGTGGCGGCGAGCTATACGTCGAAAATCATTCTGCAACATGCGCCACTAATGATAGCACTGTATGCAGGCCACCATCATGATGCTCTACAATTAAAACGGCCAACGGAAATCTCTGCTGAAACTCGAATGAAATAAGTCATAACTCAAACCCACCCACTCCATATCCCCGTATTCAGCGATTGCCCGATTTTATCGCTGCGTATGATCGGCCGCCGTCTCTCGCGGCTTAAGTACGTAGCGGTACTCCGCCTGCATCTCTGAAAAAAAAAAAAGAAAAAAAAAACACAAAGCCCTGTAGAGTGAAATGGCGTTCCCTTTTCGAAGTTTTAATCCTCATCAACCACCTAATTTAAATGTACTACACGGGACCAAGGCCACTCCCAGCGACTTAACAATCACCCTTATCTTGCGTCATCTCACGCGTCATTTCCAGCTCGTCAAGTTGATTTTCACCTGCCATCCTCGACTACGTTTTCCTTGCCTTGGCAACCATTATGTTACTCCAATAGGCCACTGGCTATCTCTGCTCTATACGTATTGCATTTCCTGCCCCAACTCTGTTTCTTTCGCTTAATATCAACAAGAATGCCGGCGACCCCCGTCTGATCTCCAATCCATATATACGATATCATCCTGGTTAATCACGTTCTGCCCGTGTAATTTTGTTCATTCACTCTTTGCGCAGTCCTCAGCTTCTTTTCAACCATCTCTGTTATCCTCAAGTTCCACAATTAGCGCAGGCAGAATGCAATGATTGTACTTATTTTTTTTTCTTTTCAAGGATAACAAGAAGTTGCCGGTCATGACTTGAGAATGCCTGTCGTAAGCGCTTTAGGACACAGCAGCGGCCTTGCAACAAGGCAGAAAAACGGCACCTGCGAACCACACACGACCTGCAAACTTCCGATGACCGCTGATCGAAACCCTCCGTTCGCAGTGAAATTAATCGCTTACCTTTCGTTTAGTGCTATTCACAAAGCAATGACCTCGGATAAGGAAACCTTGTATACAGTCAAACTGCTTTAGAGTGAAGCGCTTGGGAGCTCCAAAATCCTTCGTTGTATACGTCAGTTGACCCTGATGTCATTGACACCGTAGCTACTCCGGTGCCCGGACCCTCCCGCATAGTCATTGTTGTGGTGTCGACAGGCGCTATACAGTCGAACCCGGATATAGCGAACCCGCATATAACGAATTCTTGTGTATGACGAACAGGAGTAAAATCCCCGTGAAAATCTTTGTATTAGTTAGGCAAATTAGTTGTAGTGGTCTTCGCTGTATTAGGTTTTCACAATACACATAATAGAAAGGTATTCAGCCACAACATACAATATACTTCGTTATACAGGTCATTTCGTTGTAGAGGCGTTCGACCGTTCTCGTTTCGAAGAAATTGCCGTATAGAAAGTTTTGAAATACCAGACGACATAACGAGTAGTCTGTGCGACTAAATATGAAGAATACCGTCTCCCCACCCCGACGGCTCAGTGACAGCGCTCGTCTACTGTTGTGTTCCGTGTTTTCTTTGCTCCAGTATTCTCTTCGCTGCATTAATTCCCCAACTAACTATGAACCAGCTCGCCCAAATCGAAGTCCCTCTTCAGTGACGTCATCGTCAAGATTGTATTCGGATTGAACCAGCCATGACTTCATATTCCACGACAGTGCGCGGATTTAAAGAGACGATGATTTCAAGGCAAAGCAAACTTTTTTGGAAAAGCACATTCGCTATTCTATAAAGCAAAGAATACATACAAAAAAATGTCCACGCTTCCCGCTGTCAAAGCGGGGCCACTCCATTAGCATTACCTCGCGTCCCATCGTTTTCAATAGCGACTCATCGGGCCCCGCCGCGAACTGCGTAGACGATGCAAAGTTTTGCGCATATAAAATTACCGGCATTTAGATGCAAATTTGCTGCCACTAAGCGGCACGAAGTTGCTTGCATGCATGCATTGAAATTCCACTTTGACTGTTCCTTTCATCGCGTTCGCCCACGACCATCGCGTGACTATGCAAAAGAAAAACGTTGCAGACGAACATCCGTCGTCTGCGACAATAACTGCAGACGAACAGCAGTTAGACTCCAACCAGGATTTCGGGAACGCTAGACGGGAAATACAATGCAAGCTTCTGCATGGATTGCGTTCGCTCTCGTGGCAGTAGCGTTCGCGAGCGAGGTCCGGCCCAGTTGCTTCCTCACATCTGCATACGTTAGTTGTTTCAGCGGCGTCTGCAATGCGGGATATTCGGAACACATTTTAGCGGTGTTGCAACCCTGAAGAGGCAAAAGCGCAGACGAGACAAGAGAGTGAGAGAGAAATGGATGTAAAGAAAGCTGAAGATGAGGGCTTGCTACTTTCATATATGGGGGTGTCTGAATTGACGTGAAATGAACAAAAAATATACAAAAGCAAGAAAAAAATTATAATAAAACAAAATATGCGGATCTTACGTGTTCTAGAAATTGGTTTAGGCGAATCTTTGAGCGAGAGAGTGGAAAAGCTCTTTATTGGGCTGGAGATAATTCTGCCGGCGTGTTTGTAGGCACGTTCAGTGGTGTTTTGCGAGGAACGCTGCTCATCTTGCGAGCGACCACTTACTTGCAAGTAAAAAAAAAAAAAAAAAAGCCTGTAGCAATTGCAGCCAGTATACACAAAAAAAATAATAACTGAGAAGAAAAGGCCCAGAAAGCTATTTTGCTTTCAAACTCTGTTAAACGAATACGAGCTAATGCGGAACAGGTGTCAGTGCGGTAGAATGATCACTGCGCCGCGCAGTCGAGTCGAATTGGCAATTGAGGCGTAACAAATTGACGATGTCGAGTCGCAAAGTACCTGCGCCGCCGTACGTCTACAAACCGTACAGGGAAGCGCTAGTATATATATATAGTTCATTACCAAAGGGGATTCACAAGCTCGGTCCATTAAACGCGCCCCAAGGGTCCTTCCTGTCTGCAGCGGCAGCCATTACGGCTGGATCGTCTGAGCGGCACGCCGTAAACGCTAACTTCCCACGATCGACGGATGGGGGGGGGGGGGACAACTCCCCCCTCCCCCATTTTTTTTTCGAAGCACACGCTTACCAGAAGTGCTTGTGGGGCCTTCCTCACGAATCGAAATGGCCGGCACCGCCGCTGGCGATGTGAGCGCCACCTGCAATGCAACGATGGAGCACGTGAGTGGCTTTGCAACACGGCTGCATATAAATATATAGCACGCATGTGAGTCGTAGGCGGTCTCTACCGTGCAGGTCTTGCCAAACTTTTTTTTTTTTTAGATGAAAAGAAACAGAGAAGTTGTCGCGCTGTTTCCTGGCGACGGCTACCCCCTTTTCACGTGGTTAATAATGAAGGATATAAAAACAGAGGAAGACTAATTTCTGCCATCTGCAACGAGAACTTTTCGATAGAGACTTTCACTATTAGTGCTGTTATATATTAAGCTATCTTACTTGTTGGATACCTAATCCAACCGTGTTGGATATCTAAGTAAGACAGTTGAATATATAACAGCACTAATAGTGAAAGTCTTTATCGAAAAGTTCTCGTTGCGTATCAAAGTGCGCGAATGTCTGGGGTACACAATTTTCACATACAAGAATGAGGCACTCACGACGCAGCAGAATCAATATTCGTTGCAAAATACCAGCATATTCAAAGAAACGTTGACCTGATTTCATTGCCAAAGTCAGTTTCGCTATTCGAAAGACTCTCTGGCCTTCTCCTGTTACGATCGACCCATCCATCAATCCATCAATAATCAATCAAGCAAGCAAGCAAGTCAGCTACCAAGCGAGCAATCAATCAATATTTTTTTCGCAACAGGGTACACCATAAACGAAAATAGGTGGCCAGAGGAAAAAAGTCACAGGCCTGCGCGGCACATGCAGCACAGTCACAGCGTAAGCCGCTTCGCGGCTTTATTGTGAAATTGTGAAATGCAATTTTATATCGTGGAGATGGGCGCCCAAAGATGAGTTGAAATTGAGACTAAAGCCCAACACTCAACCAGATTACAGAGGTAAGGTATACTGGTTCAAAATTCTATAGTTACTGATCTAGAAAAAAAGGAGCTAAACAATGCAATCTAATCTTTCCTCATCCATAATACAGCTTTGTATATACTCGAACAGATACTGTAAAAATCTACGACACCATGGCGGGCCCGTGCACAAGCTTCAGGGTGGTTTCTGCCTACCACTGTGGGCCTTTTTTTTTCTTTTTTATTTAAGCTTACGATGTCTCCTCGTTATGTTAAGGTGGCCGTCTAGCTACTGTATAAGCGTAAGTTACTTATGCCGCTTAACTTATTATTCATCTTAGTCTCTTTATAAATAACCTAGAAAAACACTGTCTAAATGCGTTTTGCATAGACGGCGTTGCCTATTTTGATTGTTTCCTCCCTTATACGTCTACACGTAAGCTATAGAGAATAAGCGTACTGGCCTGACACTATACAGACTGGTTGTAGGATGCCAATAGACATGGTCATACAGTGTACTCGTGGTAATTATTAGACGTTTGAGTTGCCCTACCCTCAAGAAGATATAGTCGGAGAGAAAAAAAAAAGTACCGAGTGATGCTACAAATACAAAAATGCAAAATGTGTTTCATGTAGCCACCGCACCGGACACGAATAATATATTTCATTTCATTAATTGTACTCCTGATAGCTACTACTGCATATAAAGTCAAAGAGGAACGGATGACATTTGTACAAGTTCTGCGAAGAATGTGAATAAGCTCTATCCGAAGTTCAATAACGTTGAACTTTAACTCACAACTACAATTTTATCAGAAGTACAGAACTGACCTTCCGCCCAAGGCAGGAATCGATGATAATTTTATTCTAATATCATTTCAAGAAGCACGGCAGGCGCTTTGCTCCTCTAAAATATCCATATCAATTTACAAGTCCATCTGTTTGTCTAAGCCGCGAACACGTGACCGGTACGGTGTTATTTTCCCGTAGCGGCAACCATGAACGCGCACAGAAGTCTGAACGGGTAGATTATTACTGTTCGTGCTTTCTGAATGTATTTTCATAAGCCACTTGTGGCTGCAACCTGGAAATCCATAATGTTTGACTGAATTAAAGGCCTTTCAGCATGCATTCTGAAAGCATGCTTTCAGAATGCTTTCAAAACACACTGAAAGCATATAAGGAAAGCTAAAACTATGTCATTTGAGTTTCGATTCATGTGAGTAAAAATGCTTGTTCACAATTGTGAGCAGACCTTCCACGGGTATTCTATCGAGTATAGTAAGCCTATACACTTTACACTAAGGTGCGCAGGCCTTCAATAAACAAGCAAGATATTTTTTTGTGCAAGGGGGGCCAGTTCACATAGCTGCCGTACGCTTACACAACGCACGAAGATTCTCACTCACTCACTCACTCACTCACTCACTCACTCACTCACTCACTCACTCACTCACTCACTCACTCACTCACTCACTCACTCACTCACTCACTCACTCACTCACTCACTCACTCACTCACTCACTCACTCACTCACTCACTAAAAGCGTACGCTGCTCCTATTTTTCTGCTTACTCCAATTATATTCCTGCATCTATCGGCACTCACATTTTATGTTGTCTACGAGCAAATGGCCGGCCATGACCAACAGCGAGTTATTTCTACATTGAACGATATATATCATTGTCTTGATATTTGTCTAGCAGCAGTACCTTGCCCAGCACTTCACAAAAAAGGCATCGCAGCTTGGAGGGGCCCGGCAGTGTCCGCCCGGAATGAACTGGCATTCCAGCAGCCCAGAAATAGCGCGATCCCAGTGCAGTGAATTCCGGCCAGGAGCGATCCCCGGAAACGACTTTTTTTTTTTTTTTCTGCGCTCGAGAGAACTCTGAACTTACCAAATACCGCGATGTTGGAGAGAACAAAAAATGGCAAAAGCTAGAGGGAACCTTTAGTTTGGATTAAATAAAAATGGAAAAATCAACGCGAGTTTATAACAACCCTGCAGTTAAAGGTAATATGTAGTGACTTTGAGTCAAACTTTAAACCCCGCAGAGAATGTATTCTCTCGTACGCTGCCTGCAAATGAAAAAAAAAGGAATAAAAATAAAAGAAAGGAACAGTAGAAGTTACTATACTTTCCAGACTCGTGAAAATCCGTACTCGGAATGTGACAAACGTAAGGGCCATTGCGGCCTCCAAGCCGCAATTCCTATGCAGCGGAGCGCTGTGCAAAGAGCTCTGCTACGCCGATAGGGACGGAAGAACTAATCGATACACACTAACCACGGTAACGGTTACAGGGATAAACGTATCGACAATCAAAGCTGTAGCCGCCGCGCTCTTAACGTAATTAATGGCAACGGAGTTTATGGCTATTTTTCGTTAGGTCTGAAAGTAGAATCGATGTGATTGAAATTGGCAGGCACAATATACGCTTCGCTTCCCGGCGCCGTGGTATCCGTGCTGTAATTTCTTGCTGTTGTTTATTAACGGTAAGGTAGCTTGCCATTGGAGCCAGCTATCCCAAGACACAGTTTAGAAATTGACGGTACCCCTTTCCTCATATAACATGCACAGACAGACAGACACGGACAGACAGACACGAACAGACACGGACAGACAGACAGACAGACAGACAAAGACAGACACGAACAGACACGAACAGACAGGGACAGACAGGAACAGACAGAAGGACAGGGACAGACGGACGGACGGACGAACGGAAAACAACGGAATTCGCAACTCATCAAAACTTCGCTAAAACTCCGCTACCACACCGAATGCTATCTCGCCTCGACCGAAGCGCTCGCGGGGCGCTCTATATTTGAAAAGCCTGCCACTTCATTTCGGTCCCGATGTTCCCGCGCGCGCGCGCGCTCCCGAAAGGGAAGCACCACGTGGAAGACCCAGATTGCCTCCGGTCTCATTCAATCCCGCCAGGCCGCCTCGCTTCCTTCGCCGCCCGAGCGAGCCGGTTCATGCAAAAGGCATGAGGAGACTCCTCCTGCCTTATAACATCCAGCCGAAAACTGCGAGACGTTTTTGCCCTTGACCCTAACGAGACTCGACTGCTACACCTGACCTCCTTCGCGCTTGCCGCAGACCTCATTTTATCTTGGTCACTCCCTACTCCCTCCCTAGATTCCCTATTCTAACGGTATCCTAGTTTCCTTCTTTCCCCGTTGGTTGTACGTGTACTTTCCCTTTCCTAAACTGTAAATCAAGAAACAAAAGTTGCAAGTTCGCGAGGCAAGAATGAAAAGACAGGTCCAACTAGCCAAAGGCGCCCACGCCTCGCACATCAACGCCCCGGGGGCCAGAACCTTCGCGCTTGAGTCCGCAATCTCGCTCGCAAATGAGGCTATAATTTTGGAGCCTCGAGACCACCACCTCCCCTCGCTCGCTCGTTCAACTCGCTCGTTCTGGGGTTCCCCGCTATCTTACCGGTCCCTCCCTCATTTATGATTCAGATTGCTATACATATATTTTTTAATCTCCCTCTCCCCCTTTCTTTGTCCCTCGCTAGCCTCGCCGGGCGTGCTCACACGGTGAGCGTGATCTTGAAGCAGGAACTCGAGTTCCCCGCTGTCCAAGGAGGGAAGAAGAATGATGGGAGGTTGGAAGCTAGCTGGAGCAAAGATGAGATTTTCACAAGAGTGTACCTCTCTTCTTCCTATTTTCCTTTTCTTCCATCCTTTCACTTTCTCTTTCTTTCTTTCGTTCGTTCGTTCGTTCTACATTGTTCCCTCCCTGCTCTTCTCAAGACGAATCGCGGCACCTGAGTGGAAGTACATTCGCAAATGAACACCTCGCCGCAGAGCGCGGAGCCTCGACCTGTCATGGTCGCTGAGCCGAGCGATATGTCTTTCTGCAGCTGAGGACGAGGTCAGCGGTTCGATTCCTGACTGCGGCGGTCGCATTCGAACGGAAGCCGAATTCAAGAGTTCAGTGGCGATTCAGCGGTAAATGCGAGAAAAGTGCATTAGGCATTACGTCGCACCGCTTTATGGTCCCGAATACACGATTTAAACTGGGTCCACCGCACTGCAAATTGCTGTTCAGGAGCTCACTCGACACACGTGCCGCCCCTTAGACAAGCGAATATATATATATATATATATATATATATATATATATATATATATATATATATATATATATATATATACTGACTTCTTAAGTGCTCATGTTTTTGTTTTTGTTTTTTGCTGTCATTGCGATGCAATTCTCATTGGGCAGTATTGTATTCTTATGCCCCTCCTGCTTGGGCCCACTAAAGGGCCTGCAGTATTTGGTAAATAAATAAATAAATAAATAAATAAATAAATAAATAAATACATAAATAAATAAATCAATAAATAAATAAGTAAATAAATAAATAAATAAATAAATAAATAAATATACAGGGTGTTTCAACGAACACTTTCACAATTTATTTATGGTTGCCTGTGGCAGATAGCCCAATTCTAGTTAATGAGCTTGTCTACTCGAAGAGGCGGACATTACTTGCACAAAAATTGAAATGCATAATCGACTAATTAACAAAAAATACTAATTAAGTTTTTAACTAATTATCTGATGGCCCATGTTGCAATTTACAAATTGTAGCCGTGGAGTTCGCAAGGCAGATCCACTTGGAACGAATTCTCGGGTTGACACCAGTTTCGAGATAATTCCCAAACTTTGCGGAGAAATGCATTGGCGTTATAGTTAATTTTGTGCTTCAATGCAAAAAGCGACGTTTTGTTAAGAACCGAACTGGAACGCCAATGCATTTCGCCACAAAGTTCGGGAATTAATATCTCGAAACTGGTGTCATCCCGAGAATGCGTTCCAAGTGGATCCGCCTTGCGAACTCCACGGCTACAATTTGTAAATTGCAATATGGGCCACCAGGTAATTAGTTAAAAACTTAATTAGTGAACTTCTGTTAATTACTTGATTTTGCATTTCAATTGCTTGCGCAAGTAATGTGCGCATCTTAAAGTAGACCAGCTCATGAACTATAATTGTGCTATCTGGCACAGGCAACTCCTAAGAATTTTTCAAAGTTCACTGAAACACCCTGTATATATATATATATATATATATATATATATATATATATATATGTATGGTTCTCCACAAGAAAAGTAGAAAGTTACCTATCAAGAAAGGGGTCAGGCAAGGAGACACAATCTATCCAATGATATTCACTGCATGCTTAGATGTATTCAAGCTCTTATACTGGAAAGGCTTAGGAGGGAGGACCTGGGGTTCTTCAAAGTGCTCCCAATGCACGGGACACGGGCGTTCTTGGATTTCGCCCCCATCGAAATGCGGCCGCCGCAGCCGGGATTTCATCCCACGAACTCGTGCTTATAGCAACGCAGTTAACACCATAGCCGCTAAGCCACCGCGACGGGCATCGAGTTTAAACGGCGTCGGATTTTGGCGGTTGGGAATCCTGATGGGAGCATCGAATGGAAGCAGGTTGTGATCGCTGACCTCTTGCATGAACTGCAGTTTTACGAATGATATCACGATTTGGAGCCAGAGAACAAGGCTGAGAGTACTAGAACCACGAGTTGGCACCGTGATTTATCCGCAGAGGTTCAACGTAAGAATGGCATCTAAGAACTATTTCGAGTGGCGACCACGTTCCATTAAGAGCAGACCAATAATTGTCCGCAGAGTTGAAACCCCCCGCATAATAACAAATTTGCTTTAGGAAGCCGTGAGTACAAGTCTGTAACAGCACTGTATAAAAGTTCATTTCCCCTAATCCTTCCCACAGTGCAGGGTAGCAAACCGGAATCTCTTCCTGTTAACCTCCTTGCCTTTCCCACCTTATTTCTCTCTCTTATCAATGAAAGAACTGTCTCAGTGTGGCGCACGCATGAACCGAAGCAAGCTAAACTGATCGTGAAGCAAGGGATATGTTTACACACACAATTGCATGACGACTGTTTATTGCAACTGGAAATCAAGCCAAGTGCACTTTCACAAGAGCGAGGGTACCGCCAGCCCGGGTACCCGCCTTATTAAGTCTATGAACAGCGTACAAATCATTTTCGGGAGCTGGCTCAACAATTTTAACTTCGGAAGATAGCCACGACTCAGTAAAAATAGCGATGTCAGTAGAGTGATCTTCCATAAGCGCATGCGCTGTGTCTTTTTTGACAGCGAAGCTACAGTGGCTAGAAGCGAAGCTGTTTAAGCTAGCCATAAAAAGTATGGTGTACAGAAAGCCAGCCGCGCCGTAGCCATGGCAACCAGCGACGCCGCAGCTGCTAGAACACCTGGCGCAACCTACCGCCTGTGTACTGCGCATGCGCCGACAGCGATCGCGTTTCCCGGGTCCACGCCGGGGAAACGCGGGCGGCGTCGGCAGCAGCTCAGAGACACTGCGCGCAACCGGTTTCCGCCAAGGCGCCGAGATCTGCGCATGCGCCGAGATAGCGACTAGATCTGCGCATGCGCTGACCTTGAGGCATCAGCTGTGTAAGCGTGAGCGCGGCGGCGCACTATCAGAAGAAGCTATGGAAGTCCAAATACAAATTCTGGAAAATGCTGGGGATGACTTGGTAGTGCTTAGCCTAGCCCAAAAGCGAGGACTAGCTAGGTGCCCATCAGCTCCGCTGTCTCTTTTGCATTGCGCCTCCAGTGCAAGCTACGCTATTTTTCCCCCGCAAGATATAGCTTCGAACGTTGGCTAGCGTCAGAGACACCTTACGGTAGGACGATGAAACCGTATTTATCGGTAGAACGACAGGCACGAGGCAAGCTGGGCAGTGAAAATGACTTTACGTCGTTTCTATCTTCAACCGTGTTAATGATTCGCGCACACTCCTCTAGAGATCGCTAGGCTTCTTCGGGCTCCACGTTCTGGGTTCCGTTTACTTATTCCCTTTTCTCGCTTGTGCTTCGTTTATTCTTTTTATGCACGAGTAACTCGTTAGGTATGCGCACATTCCATGCCCAATTTCTTCCCGACTGTCCGCGTTTGTTTGTTTGTTTTTCTTTCTCGTACGTGTAAACCATTAGGAAATGAACCAGACGTTTGCGACGGGAGCTTCCAACGACAATATTTATTCTTTCACTTACCAACGGCCTTAAACCTTCTCGCGTTCTTGCTTTGTAAAATATGTGTATATATTTGCCCGACTAAAGCCTAATCGAGGAAGAAGAGCAAGTATCGAGGTTGGTTGTTAGGTGCGCGAGAAGGTTCTCGGTCCTAGAGAAGCTACGTAGAAAAAGAAATAAACCCGAGAAGTGAAAAGTGAATGTGATATCAGTGCAGGGTCTAGCCTGGCCCTTGTACACATCGCCAACGAAAGTCAGAAGAAAAACGCCGAGAAGCTAGTTTTGCTTTTCACTTTTTTCTTCTCAGTTTCTAACACCATTAGGTCGTCCGTGGAAGCTGCTGCAACAGCGCACAAATGTAGCGTAAAGCTCGCGGCCGCGATTCCTTGCGGCACTTATTCGCTCGTTTCGCTCGATCACGTGGCTGAGGTCTTTAGGAGCCAGTGGCTTCAGAAGATATAGCTGTAGTGATGTACGTGTACATATAGTAGCAGTATGGAAGGCAATCTTCGCAGTAGCTGCTGTTTTAATACGCTGTAGCGCAGTTCGTTCTTCTCGACTGCCCTTGGCACGTGAACGCTATTTCGAAGCATGCATCCGCTTTTAACTTAATGTATACATATAAGGGACGCATATACGTGTTACTTTGCTGCCAGATACCACATATGCGTGGCGCGCAACGAATGCGTAATGGTTTGGAAGCGTTACTGCGTTTAACCAATATAGATAGATAGATAGATAGATAGATAGATAGATAGATAGATAGATAGATAGATAGATAGATAGATAGATAGATAGATAGATAGATAGATAGATAGATAGATTCGTAGAAAGCCACAGAGATAGGGAGCCAGATAGGAGGCAGTTAGATATATTTCATTGATTGATTGATTGATTGATTGATTGATTGATTTATTGATTGATTGATTGACACCAAGACAGATAGACATAAGAAAAATACAGGTAGGTTCATAGACAGCCACACAGACAGACGGACGGACGGATGGACGGACGGATAGACAGGCTGATAGACAGACAGATAGATAGACAGATAGATTTTGGCCGGGAATCGAAACAGCGACCAGGTGCTGAGCATCATAACACCATATCCTTCGGACTGAGCCACTACTTTGGGTCTAAACAGAAATGGATTTCGATTTTGAAGGTTAAAATAAAAGGAACTAGAAGATGAGCACGGTATTAAGGCTCACAATTAATGGCTTTTGAGCTGCTCTGTGCGGTTGTTGATAAGCGTACAGGAAACACGATGTGACGAGGAAGCCACAACCGAACGAAAGCACTGAAAGCCTAGATGGCCGCTAAGGAGACAAAAAAAAAAAAGAAAATAAATCTATATGACGATAGCGCATCTTCCGCCCAAGCTCCAAGCTCAGCATATTAATGAAGCCTGGCCTGGATCGTTTTCAAGGTCTTCACTTCCGCACTAAATTTGATTTACGCACGAAAAAAAAAATTGAGAAAAGAACCAGAAGCAAAAGATGCGCCTAGTCCACTTAAAACACAGATAAGAAATAAATCGAACAGCAGCATCAGGATAATTGAATTTCGTTACGCAGGCCACGCAAGCGAGCGCAAATTAGCGCAAGCAACGAAAATTGAAACTCCGCCGGCAACACATCGGTTTCCGCTCGCACTTTGATCGTCAGCGAAGATAAGCAGAAGCGACGAGCGACGGCTCTCACTAATTCGATCGGCCCGGCCGCTGGCACGTACCGCGCGCACTGCATCAAACGTGCACTATCGTTTATCTAACGAAGCAGCGGTACTCCACCCTCTTCTAGTCTCTGTATGAAGGTATCTTGCTTCATTCGTCTGTTTCGTCGATCGATATGTGATGCCTGCTCCGGAGCCAGCAGAAATGATCAGTCGGTCCACAAACCGTCGATGCTTGCAGTGTGGTGAGTTGCAGCATTGTTGGATAGATAGATAGATAGATAGATAGATAGATAGATAGATAGATAGATAGATAGATAGATAGATAGATAGATAGATAGATAGATAGATAGATAGATAGATAGATAGATAGATAGATAGATAGATAGATAGATAGATAGATAGATAGATAGATAGATAGATAGATAGATAGATAGATAGATAAGATGACCGACAGGCAGGTACATAGCCACAGATATAAACAGCCAAGTGGTTAAAATTTGTGGATTTCAAGATTGATTGATACCAAGATAGAGGGATATATAGAAAAGAAGCGACGCACCAGCGCTACCACCAAAGGTGTATCAAATGTCAAAGGTTTCTGGGACCCGCATTTTACAGCCTAATTATCGCCACTCGAGAAGCCCGAATCGCTCTTAGGAAACTTTTCTTCTCTCATCTGAAAGATAAAGCATCGGGTGCGTTCACACAACCCTAACTCAACCGCAGTATTCATTCAGATTTAATTATTTCACGCGTTATAAGCTAGTTACTGTTTGTTTTGGGAAAACTGCGTGCACTATGCAAGCAGTAGGAATATTGTGCAGGATGATAAACTACATTAGTGTGTCTCCGTTTCGTTTTGCTTTTTCAATATTTAGTATCGTCGTACTAATAAATGAATAAAAACACGAATGCAGTTCATAACCTGTCACCATTTCTATGACTCGGTCCTCACAGAACCTTGCTCTAGTAATTATCAGAGAGCCGACGCCCAATTGCAAGGTGGGCGTCGGAAGACCATTTTAGCGCGTATACATTCAGTTGGATTTAGAGCTGATCGCTTATCGTTAGTCAACCAGGCGCCGGCCGCGTCAATAGGCTAGTCAGATCCAAAGCCCAATCCGCCTATTGTGACCATCGTTGCGCTCCTGTTAGGTTTAAATAAATTAAGATATAAGGTGGTTCGGCGTCCTAAAACACCGCATGGGCTGTGTGAGATACCGTACCGAGGGGCTCCAGGTTAATTTCGATACTCGAGGGTTCGCATTATAACCGTTGCGAAAAAGGCCGGCGACAGAAGCATCCGACGTTTGCACAACCGGTCAAACTATAAGCGGCCGCTAAAAATACAGTCCACTCTTCGTCAGTTTGAGCGACAATCGTTTTATGAGAAAATCGCTTGAAAAACGCGTTCCCCAAGCGCCGATCCCATTCTCGTAAGATATGTCATGCCAGTTGAGTTTGCCGTGATTGCCGTGTCATCTCATACAAGTTCATGCGACCACTTCAGTCAGTGGAAGGTGCCTTCTCTACCGTATGTCCCAGCTAACGTTAACCAAGCTTCTCAAACGAAAAGAAAAAAAAAGTTACTGAAAGGACACGTTGCAAGATACAGTTATAAGACCTGTACCGTGTACGGTTGTCACAGGTCTGACGACCGACCGCGCGCCCTTTTTTTTTTACTTTTTTTTATTGGGAAGCTTGGCTAGCGTTAGTTGGGACACCTATATATACTGCCTACACCGAATCCACCAGCCGCGATCCGCCCACCCTCCAAACCCCCCTTCGTGACGTCACATTCTCCACCTTGTCTCTATATTACGCGCACGTCACGTTCGTACAAGAGAGCGAGTCGACTGCGTGGCAAACACACCTGCCACTCTTTCGCACTCATCATCTCCATATGTAAATCGCGCATCGATCTCGACAGATTACTCGTACGGATCGCCTCTGTGCTGTTCCAGAGCTTAACGACCCCCGAAAGCTAGCCGATAATCAGAAGCTCGTTGAGCGCTGTAATTGCGTCCGCGCTGTCGGCATACGGCGAATTCTGTACCGACGAGTGAACGATTATCCCCAACGAGGGAGGCGCTGCCATTTCGGGCGGGATCTGGAGTGCGTGCGAGCGAGCGAGCACGTGCAAATGTGTTGGCCAACCACCGTTATTGCCCACATATAGAATCGACGCTCGCGAACGTTGCAACATCGAAACATCGATCATCGGACCGGCGATCGTTTAGAGTGTGGGCCCTTTTTTTGCCGCGCTGTGGTTGCAACGTGATTTGCGACCTCGGAAAAGTACCGGTCGCATGCGTTATTGGCATCCATGTTTGTCAAAGAAAATTACTGAGATCCTGTACGCAGTGTGGGGCGTCAATGCTACGCAAAGTGTATTGCGCGTGTTTTAGCTGGGTTACCCAGCATCGTTTTAGGCTTCCTGAAACCGTTACCAGAAAATACGAACACGTTCATGTTAGGCGAACGTGTGCGTGCGTGCGTGCGTGCGCGCGCGCGCGTGTGTGTGTGTGTGTGTGTGTGTGTGTGTGTGTGTGTGTGTGTGTGTGTGTGTGTGTGTGTGGTGTGTGTGTGTGTGTGTGTGTGTGTGTGTGTGTGTGTGTGTGTGTGTGTGTGTGTGTGTGTGTGTGTGTGTGTGTGTGTGTGTGTGTGTGTGTGTGTGTGTGTGTGTGTGTGTGTGTGTGTGTGTGTGTGTGTGTGTGTGTGTGTGTGTGTGTGTGTGTGTGTGTGTGTGTGTGTGTGTGTGTGTGTGTGTGTGTGTGTGTGTGACGACGTGTCAGTAAGGCCGTGACGACCCTGGCGTCGGTAGCGTGACGGCGACGGTGTGACGATTGATTTATTGAACTGCGGCCAAGAAGCCGTTGTGGTGTTGTTCCGCACAGGTTGAAACATTCATCTCGGGCAGTATTTACCTTTATGCAGTAGTACGCTATTCATAAGACCACATAGTGTTTCTCGAGGAAACGATCGTCATGAGAGGTGCAAACGCACAGATAAGTACAACACATATCTAAACATATTTAAGTACTCTATATACTCCTTGTTTCACAGTAGCACTTTACCTATTCTGAAGGAGTAGCCAAGAATCGGCACATAACCAGTAACACACACAAAAAAGAGGGAAACAAGGTGCGCGAAATCGAAGAGAATCAAAAGAAGCCGTTGAATATAATTTCCAATTATTTATTTATTAGCTCCGTGTACTTGAGAAAATGCATATAAGCTGACATCATACCCACAGGCTTCATGGCGTGATTTATCATTCGATTGCACCGAACAGAGATTCGCTCAATGGCACTGCTTCATCGGCCAAATTCCGCGCTACGGAAGCCGGTTCATCCGGTGGCATCTTATCAAAATGGTGCAGCCTAAATGTAAGAAATCACAGAAAGGGTTAAATGCCTTACCCTATTCCATTAAGAGGTCTATGTGCCTTGTGAATACCTAAAAGCCGATATTATAAGTGTGAGTTTTTATTCACGACTTGTTGTCTTATTATGCAAAACATAGTTGCGCCAACTCGCCCTACTTACGCGGCAGCATAGTCGCCGTAAGAGGACTTGCGCGGCACTAAGCCGCCGTAAGAGGAAACACTTAATTGAAAGTGTTACACACAAGTCACAATTGCCGCTGTATAACGAAAAACTATTCCAACCTGCTTATATACCAAATCGGCCATTAGCCCTTCCTGATAGGTCAGAATGGTTCGGGTCCAGCCCATACGGACACAGTGCGAAAGAAACATTTTGACCAATCATGGAGGGCTAATGAACGATTTGGAATAGTTATGCATTATACAGGCTAATCCGCGAACAATTTCTTGGTTTCCTATACAGCCATTGCAAAAACAAAAAAAAATTAAAGAAAACCTGCTGAGTGAGCCAGGAAATGAAGTTTAAACGTATCTTTACATTTTCATACAAAAGATGCGTGCACATTTATGCATCATTTCGCATGTATGCAAGGGCAAAATTGGTTCATGAAATCTTTCATAGATCCAAACGAAAGGGTGTTGCAAGTCGGCGGGCAGTCTGTAATGGCGCACCGCGTCTGCTCAGTGGGCTTTATGTTTATGATTCGTTATTATTTGACTTACTAATTTCACTTGGCCAGTACATGAGCTTGGTAAACCGAGCGAAAGCAGGTTAAAGGCGTTACAGACATCTGAACATGGGCCCACACTGCCATGTTAGTGTACCTTTACAGTGCATGCGTTTAACAACGGTGAAAAATGAGTGAGTAAGGAAACGCGCGCTCGTTTGGACGCTTTAGAAATGCTTTAGATAAGATCATTCATCACACGCTGTGCCGCACCTGACTATGGCGTGTTCAAAAGAACCAAAGGATCTTTTAGAATAAAATGTAGTCCATCTTTAGAATACAAAGTTTCGAGAATTTTTTCGCTTTTTTAGCATGCAATGCAGTCCATCCCGGGCAAGAAAAATATAGGAAAAAAACTAATTAAGGTGGGCCCTGAGGAGATTCCCTCAAAACCCGTGACGTAATTAAGTGCAAGCTGGTTGCGGAAACTTGAAAGCCGCTTCGAGAAACCTGTCTTCATTTTTGCCTTCTTTTCAGGCTTGCCGAGTCTCTTGTCACAGTAAGAATGCTTACTTAATTATTTTTTTATTTATTATTATTTTTATTGCATAAGGTAAGCAACGATAATGTGGCTCATTTTTGTTTCTCTTTAAAGTGGCAGTTAGTCTCTTCATTTTTTGTGCAGCCGCGATGACTGCGGAATGCTAAAACGGCCGTGTATCGGGCGTTCGTTTCAGCAGTGAACCATGATCTTGACATCGAAAATCAAGAGGCACTACACGGAAAAAACGAATTACTGGCAGAAGTCTAGGGTTATTGTAACATATACAAAACAGGCTAAGCGAGAACAGAAACAGCTGCGTGCATGTTCGCATGTTGGCGAATAAGTTGGGCTATTTCAGTACAACGAGAACAATTTCTTTGTGTGTGTGTGTGTGTGTGTGTGTGTGTGTGTGTGTGTGTGTGTGTGTGTGTGTGTGTGTGTGTGTGTGTGTGTGTGTGTGTGTGTGTGTGTGTGCGTGTGTGCGTGTGTGTGCGTGTGCGTGTGCGTGCGTGTGTGTGCGTGTGTGTGTGTGTGTGTGTGTGTGTGTGTGTGTGTGTGTGTGTGTGTGTGTGTGTGTGTGTGTGTGTGTGTGTGTGTGTGTGTGTGTGTGTGTGTGTGTGTGTGTGTGTGTGTGTGTGTGTGTGTGTGTGTGTGTGTGTGTGTGTGTGAGAAGCATTCTTCTTACTCATGTCGAGTCGTTTATTATTATTTGCTCCTGCACGGGAATTGTATCCGCATATTCGGCGTATTGCAGTAAATCTTCTCGAATACCAGACTACGAAAAAACACCGCCTCGTTATATTCGCTCTTCCTAGACTATTACGAACATGAAACTTTCGGCCCAGCTTCTCCTAACCTTTCGATTCGCCTCGCCGCCTGCTCTTCCCGAAGTTTCTCTCTCTCTCTCTCCCTCCATCTCTCTCTCTCTCCCTCCATCTCTCTCTCTCTTTTCTCTCTCGCCCCTTTCAGCTTGTCCGAGTTCGCTCCCTTTAACGACCGCGACCCTCGACTTTCCAACTTCTAAATCGCCGGTTGACGTTGAGCGTGCATAATAAGGCGCGGGCCAAAAAAAGAAAAGAAAAAAGAAAACGACAGCCGCCGGCGGCGTCCCCAAACTCCTCCGGCGGAGATAATCCGAGCGGCAGTAAGACACCGGCGTGACGCCGTCGTTACCGGCGTATCGCATATACGCCAGGAAGGGTGGCGCTCCTCCTCGTCCCCGCCGTAGTTACCGCCCTGGGAGCGGCAGCGCGAAGCGCCCTTAATTCTCCTAATTGTTTTCGTGGCAGCCATAAAGCCGCGCCGCTATCCTCTTCCTCGTCGTCCGCGCGTTTTAAAGCGGAGGAGGAGAAAACGACTCTCTTAAAATGTTGATCCAGCCTCGACTTGTCATGCCCTCCTCCTCCTCTTCCTCCTCCTCTGCTCTCCCCACCCCTTCCTCCTCACAGACTTCGTAACACTTCTCATTTACCTTATACCGCGCTGTCTCTTTCCCGAGTACACTCGCGTACGCCACGACTTCGCCGCGAAGTTCTGTGCCTTGTCGCGAAAGCCGACGTCTCGTCTTCGAGGCGTGTCTCACGCAGTTTCCCTTCTTTGTCATGCGAATGGCGCTGATCACAGATACGGAGTATAGCATTAAGCAGGAGGTTTCGAAAGTGAAATGCTACAGCATGAAGGTCACTCAAGGCCGGTCGTGGAAATGTGTGCAGTCAGAATACTAAAGCACGCAAATTGCTGTTCATGGGCTCACAAGGATCAGAAAGTGCTATTGCGATGTTCTTGTTTTTTTTTCTTTTTGTTTTTCAGAGATCAACGGACCTGTTATGGCACTTCACAAAGTATTAGATATGAGTCTGAACTTCAGTGTATTCTTCCCGCTTCATATTTAGTAACATCAATACTAACCTTCAAACATAACGAAGCGTAACCAAGACATCCTATCCAAGCCCACGCGCCAGCTGCTTGCTTTAAGCTGCGTATTTTGCTCAAATTATACACTAATGCTGTTTTCTAGCATGCGATTTGTTTACCTTAATTTTTCGCGTGAGAGCTTTTGTCGTACATTTTCTCGTGCCCCAATGCTCCTCGTTCTCTCTTGTATCCTCGATGGTTGAAATGCTGTACTTTGTCAGTACGTGTTGACATATATAGATAGTGTCTGCGTGCTTCCACGCTATAAAGTCTGCTTGTATTTGTTTTCTGGTACCCAGATATGTTCTCAAAGCTACATTCCTGTAGCTTTTGATTTGACGGGTTCAAGTCGCCTAACTTTCCAGGACGAATAAACGCATTCATTTAATGCAGCAACGCAGTTACAGTAAACACCGTCGCTTACCTATCAAAACGCGAAAAAAAAAATGTTTCTCTTTTTAAAAACTGCCGTACATGCCTAAAGTTATACACACGACTCATTTCCCCACGAATTATAAATACAAGACAGCACATGCACTATCGACCAAAAAAATGTTTACGAACCAAGGGATCTGACAAAAAAAAAAAAAAGCTGAACATCTCCGCAGCCTCAAAATGCAGCCTTGCATTCCCATTTCCAGCCTCTACTGGTATATATACGAACAACATTGTGATGTACGGTTTTACTGGCTACTTTTAAAAGGTGGTCGGATATTTAGCGTTTTCTGAGATTCCGTGGACCGTAAACTTTTTTTTTTTTTGGTCGGTAGTACATACAAAGTAAATTCATATAAAGTACAGTTTTACGCAAGAAATCAGGTATTCACGATATGTACGTAAAGTATAGACAAATAAAGTACATATATGCGTATGCAGCTATATACCGTAGCTTCCGCACGCCCTGCACGCATTTGGTGCTCTGGATTCGCAAGTGCATCCGCCCATCGAACGCGCTTTCCCGCTGCGAGCAAGTTTTTCCTCGTTTAAAACTTTTCAAAAAACCACTTTCTCCCCTTTCCCTCGTGACACTCGGTTCCGTTCCTTTGTATCGAAGTACGCCGCCTCTTTCTCCACATTTCGCTTATCTTATTTTTTGTTTTATTTATATTTTGTCGTTCCCGTTGATGTTGTTGCTCGCTTTAATTCCAGCGCGCGCCCAACGACCCTGAAAGCGATGTCGCGACGCTCATTAGAATTCCGCGGGGCAGGGCATCGAATGCGCAAGCCACACAAAGCTTCATACACGCGTACGTTCGCCGGCATACAGCATGACGCTCGTGAGAAAGAAAGCAAGAAGAAGAAAGGAAGAGAAAATGAAGTAATAGCGAGACGAAACGAAGTGGTATAGTCGGGAGCGCTGGAGTTTCAAAAGAATGTTCAAGCGGAAAGCGCCAGCGGAAATTCCATTGTTCGCTCACGTTGTGTCCTGTCGCGTATCTTCGGTGGTGCCCGTTTGTTCTCTCGCTCTCTAAGCCTTTTGTTTTTCTTTTTCTTTTCTCGCCGTTTCTCGTTTTCGGCGTGTTTTCGCGTCAGTTATTAATTACTATAATTCTTCTTCTATAGATGCCGCGGTAGCGTCGCATTCCTCGATGTTGCTCCATCAACTGTTTTTATACATGACTTCGCGTCGCTGCTTAGTTAGATGAAGATTACAGTGTTTGAACGCGCCTGATCGCTTCATTCGAATTTTGCGCGCAGATCGATTGATTTTAAGGAGGACTGGTGTCTCTGTTTTGGCCCTCGCAACGAAAGGCTTTCAGAGAAGGAGAGTTAAGAGTTTTCGTTCAAATGCCATCCTCATTTGATTTCCATAAAATGCCTTCTTGTTCGTTTGTTTTTTTCCTGTCTCTCTGTCTAGTATTCGTTTCTTTAACAATTCAAGGCCGCTTATATCACGGTTGAACGAGCTCATTTATGCGAAAGTCGCGTGGGCGAAATAATATCCCGGATACGCAATTTCCGACGGCCTTCGACAACATGCGTTTCGCAGCGAAATTAGGCGCGAAAACGCGTTGCAAACAAATTAACAAAGAAGTTCGAGTTTGAGCAGTTTGAGAAAGCAGGTTTTATTGCGCATTCAGATCGTCCTTGTCGTCATGGTTGTTGGTGTTGTTGTCGTGGATGTTGTTGTTCCATATAATAAGAATGACACCAAATCAGGCACTGGAAATATGTTATTTCCGCGTTGTTCAACTCAGTTACCTCTTCACTGTGTACTTATAATACGTCTAATTGCTTTTTGAATTGCACATACATTTCTTTTAGTGATTTTTTCTTTACGTTATTTCTATATATGCTATCATCCAAGGAGGTTCAACCTAGGGTAAGCAGTTGTGAAGACGCGGTTTGTTGACCTTAATGCATAAGGTTACATCTCTTCTTATGCAGTTGCGCAGCGAATTCGAATCGTGGCACTAAAGACCTACAGTCATGGTATTCTTGATGTCGCATTTCATCTCCAATGATCATGTTAATCATATACTGTTAACTTGAAAAGGCGGCAGCGCAAAATAAAAAAAAAGTCACGGAGGGAGACGAGACGACAATGACGAGCGCCGACGAGCTCGTGCTTGTCTTTTTGCACTGCTGCCTTTTTCAAATGTGTAACAATACGCCCAATTCACCGCATAATATGAGTACTTGAGGGAGGAGGAGGAGGGGGGGGGGGGGAGATTGTAAGGACATCGACGCTGTGTCATTCCTTGGCCGCACTCCAAGTGTCATCAAAATGAGAGAGTCGTCGTCGTCGATGTGTTCTTGCGAAACGCGGCATACGATGCCGAGAGGGATCGTATGTAGCGCTCCTTTTGTCTGCTTTGCGATGTCAAAACCGCGTGCGGTTCGAAGTCTTGCAAGAACGTTCGTCGAGAAAAACTCGAGCTCGCTACTTTCTTCTCGACTGTCGGTGAGCGTGCAGCCTCGAGTATATACGGTCAGTCGAGAGCTGTTGTCCAATTAACGTTCGCATTTGTCACGGATAAAGTCGGTTGAAGGAAGAGGGGATTTTGAAAGTGCCGCTTATGGGCAGGACGTTATCCAGGACTTAAGAGTATATGGTGGCCTCTCCCTGCGATCTCCAATTACCTCTGTCATGCGCTGCCACTCTTTATAAGGTGGGTTTAAGCGGGGATTCTGAAAGTGCCACTTATGGGCGGGAAGTTATCGAGGACTTCACTTAATTCTATACGATGAGACATTGACGGTGGTTTTTTCTTTTTTCTTTTTTTTAGGAAGGCATGATTATATGCTATCCTACTTACTATACCAGGTGTTTTTTTTACCTGCACCAATTTTTTTTAATGGCTATGGCAGATAGCAGAATTATACCATTGAGCTAAATTACTCAATAAGGAGGCCATCACTTCTACGAGAAATCAAAATGCGTAATTGAATAATTATCGTTACACTAATCAGCTTTCTAATTATTCGCTTTGCAGCACATATTTAAGTTAACGAGTTGTAGCCGGTGAGTTCGCAAGGCGTATCCACTTGGCACGAATTCTCAGAACAACACCAGTTTCGATATATTAATTTTGAAAGGGTCCGAGTAAATACATTGTAGTTACAGATACTTTCGCGCTTCGTGCATGAAATTACGTTTTCTTAAAAAATGAAGTGGAACAACAGTGAATTTTTACCTCAAATGGTGATGGCACATACAAGTATTTTGAAACTGGCGCAGTCCTAAGAATTCGTTACCAGTCGATTTGTCGTGCAAACTCAATAGCTACAATTCGTAGATTAAAATATGCGCCGTAAAGTACTTAATTAAAAACTCCGTTAGTGTTGGGACAGGAACGAACAGCGCTTGCACGGAACGAAGTGAGTATGACAGACAAGGCGCTGTACTAACAGCCACTGGTTTATTGCGTGGAATGCAATAAACCGCTGTTTGTTCCCGTCCTAATGATGTATCAACCAGCCCACTCCTCCATTAGTGTAATTGTGCTAATTATTCAATTAAGTATTTTCATTTCTTGAAGAAGTAACGGCTGCCTCAACGAGTAATTTAGCTGAAGGGCTAGATCGTAGGTATACTGTCTGCTACAGGAGATATTGAAAAAGTGGGTGCAGCTTAAAAAAAAGAAAGAAGCAAAAAACCGCCTTATGTACCACTACACTGCTTGTTTGCTTCAAATGATGGAATATCTGCAATATGTTACCACCCTGTCGATGTTTGCCGCCGAGGATGATGTTCCTGTATAACCTAGAAGGGCGGTGTTTGCCTGCCGTACTTCCAGGAAACATGCATCTTCAGCAACAAGTACGAGATGTTTTCCATTATACCCTTTACTCCGCACCGTCTGCTCCCCATTCTCTCCCCCTTTTTCCCACCTCACCCACCACTCCTTCCCATCTCATCACTGCGTGCTTGAGTAAATGCCGTTGTTACCCACCGGGTCCTGCAGCAAACACTATAGCTTGCCTCGACTGGCGTAATCACGTTAAAGCGAGCTCCTGACGAACGGATATGGCCGAAGGAGAAAAAAAAATGGAAAACTGCGTGACGTCATCCTCGCATGGCCCATGCTGGCGCCCGGCGCTAGGAATTCTTTCGCCGTGAATGTCGTC
Organism: Dermacentor silvarum; assembly: GCF_013339745.2. Classification (NCBI taxonomy): domain Eukaryota; kingdom Metazoa; phylum Arthropoda; class Arachnida; order Ixodida; family Ixodidae; genus Dermacentor; species Dermacentor silvarum. The sequence goes on along the minus strand of NC_051163.1, from coordinate 33,852,088 downwards.
ACATCTTGCGTAAAGGTTGCGCGGGACGACTGGTCTTCTTCGTCGGAGTTTCTGAAACTGCTATCTGTCCAAGAACAAGCGTCTCGGCGTCAGGGTTTGCCGAAAGGAAGAGTTTCGTAAGTTCCGGTCTGGTGTTACGAGCCCGCAACAAGCTTACGTAACGAATACCAAATTCCTCAGGCGTAGAGTGCCCGAAACAGCTATAAGACACAACGAGCGACACAGACACAAACACACACACACACGCACGCCCGGTCTTGTTTCGGGTGCGCCACGCCCGAGGCCTTAATAGTACGGCGTACCACCAATCCCAACGTGCAACCATAGTTTACGTCACGAAATCCACTGTGTGGCTCAATTCTATCTCGTCGGGCACGATTCATGACGTGCACATCACAGGCGCAACCAATACAAGTAAGTAAACAGCTCTCGTCAAAACGTGACTGCAAGCAGTGTCGTCTATATAGCGTGTTATGAAAGGTTTCTAGCTACAGATAAAAGAACCGAGGGGGGAACCGAAATAGCAACCCGCCGCGCTTTCGTCAACAGCCTGCAGGTCCTCTGTCCATTTCTCATATTACTTCGACTTTCGTAAACAGCTTAAAAAGGACTACAGCCGTCACATCTGTGTCGACGATCAGCCTTATTGTTCTTTAACGTTCCGGTTTCAGCCATTTCTTGTATAGCTCGTCTTACTCATTAATAATAATAATAATAATAATAATAATAATAATAATAATAATAATAATAATAATAATAATAATAACTGATGCGGTTTTACGCGACAAAGCCACAGTTTCGCTATGATGTTTCGAGCAACGCGAAGGTTGTGGGTTCGGTCCCCACCGGCGACAAGTTACGTTTTCGTCCACTTTCATAATGTCGACCACAGCTGAACTATCCCTATGCTTTCCTTGGCTTCATTGCCTGTTGGCTTTGTATAGTTTCGCTATACTAAATGCAGTATAGTGTGTGTGTGTGTGTGTGTGTGGGGGGGGGGGGGGGGGGCGTCTGTCGGATTAATTTCGACCACATGGAGTTATTTAACGTCCACAAAGTGTTCAGCACACAAGCGTTTTGTATTCCAGCGCTCTCATCGAGACGTGGCCGCCGAGGCAGGGAAGCCAACCCGCGACCATGCTCAGCAGCACGAAGGCCCCAGCCATGCAGTCACCACGTCGAGTCTTATTCAAAACTTCCGTTAAACTGATTTCGGTAACCCCTCCGCGGCCGACCCTTCCCACTGAGTAGGCGTAGCGAGATGATCAGTTGATTTTCCAGGTCGTCGTTGTTGTCGTTGCTGTTGTTGTTGTCCCATACCACTGATTGCAGTCCCAAAATAAAGAAGACAGACAATGTGCACTGCAACGTCACAGAACTGTGGAAACGACACCCTAAAGTACTTGACTGTTTAGGAGGGGAGGTGTCCCGATTAACGACAAAGTGAGCTCGTCCTATAAACAGTTGAGAGATTACTTTCGGGTACGGTGGTGCGAGATCCCAATTTCGATTCCCCTTTCCACGACTATTCATTGCACTCGCGTGCGACATATTGGTTTTCGTGCAACCAGCATCTGTTCCCGCTTTTGTATGGCCCTCGGCGGCAATTATCTGGACGCCAATTTTTCCTTTGTTTCGTCAGACGGAAGCCATAGAAAGATAGCCTTCGCCGGCCCGGGCCCAACAGGCTGACAGTCCACGCAGGGTCAGAAGGCTTCGCTGGTAGCACCGAATTATCCGTCCCGTCTTTTCGATTTCATGGGCTGCTTGGCCTAATTGGACGCAGGCTGCCTTCGAAGCAAAGGAGAGGCACGTGTCGGTAGCCATCGGGTTCGTCCAATTCCACCGCCATAATCCGCGCTGACGTCACGTCTGATTGGACGCCCAGACAAAGCTGAAAAGAAAGAAACGGATGTATAGACGGGTGGTAACAGCCGGCATCCGCGTTTCTGCTCTTTGGTCCTCGGCGCTTGTTCGGGTCTGACGGGTACGGGATAACGGTGGATTCGTTCGTGCAATATACGTAAATCAGGAGACAGACAAGGTAAGACCACGTAGACGAAATTAGATTTGGTTAGCGGAGACTGGTTGCTGTTGCGTTAGCCAAAGCTAACCTGTTTGCATTAGCGGCAAAACTCGCATACTTGCTTAATGAGACGGCCCATGTATGCAGATCGGGTCGTTGCAGACTGCAAGGGCGTCGCGTAATCAATCTCGAAGCAAGGACTATAATGGCGTTTGTCTTTCGCGCGTTCCGCTAATGGAATGGGTGTCAGGACCTTTACTTCTGACGGTGCTCTTTCTTTTTTTTTTCTTTTTTTGGCTACCTGAAGCGTCCCGGCAGTGTCGACGAAAGTCACTTATTCGAGTTAGGCCTAACAGAGAAATATACGACAGGAACAGTGTGAGGGTGACAACGGCAGCATGAATCGCGAATGTGCAAGAGCTCTCACCATATGAAGCGACTAAGAACAGCGTCGTGTCACCGCATATGGACTGTAGCAGCGAAACATGAGATGTCGCACACAACTGACTAAGACTGAGAGAAAGACAGATAAGGTTAAATAAAAGCTGACAATGCGAGTATTTCCTGCAGAGACAATGCGAGCCAATGTATGAGGACACTGACCGACGTGATAACGAACGACCCGGCTTATTTTAGAGCGAATAGCAGTTTTTTTTTTTCTTCTCGCGTTACCCGCGCTTTTTAAACCATGGGCAACCGTGGTAACGCGCGCCGTAACCATGGTAACGCGCGCAGTAACCGACGCATACCAAGAACAACATCTTATCTAGCCGCGACTCCAAGATAAGCTCACCACCAAGGAAACAGGCCGCGAGGGAAACTGTAAATGTATAATATCGTACTTCATAAGGTGGCGCGCAGATTATGTCCAGCTACGGCGTCGCCTCCGAGATCTACAGTACGCAGCAACACGCCGGATCTCGGAAGCCCGCATGTGCCGGCGCCTACATTCATGCCTGCCTCGGCTGCAAATCGTTCGCAGAAAGTCCGCCGAGCTATGTCGTCACTACGTTGCCTAGCAACCACTTGGCACAGCTGCGCCTGGCTTCGCGAAGCTTCGCACAGGTGTCGTGACGTCACTGCTCCGAATTCCGCATCGCTTCTCCTAGCCGCCCCGCGCGGCGCCTAGCTCTGACGTCACTCTGCGTCGCCTAGCAACCACCTGGCATGTCTTCGCCCGGACGCGCCACGCTGCAAGGCCGCTTCCCGTACATCGCGAAGCTTCCACGGCCGTGTAGGTGGAGAAAAAAGATTTGTCCATTATGGACGCTTTTCTTACTATTTTAGTTTTTATTAGTTATTATAGTTAGCACGACCTAAGTCGTAAGCTCGGTTTGAGCGGTGAACACGGCTTCCCCATTACGACGACAGAAGAGAAGTGAAATTCTACGTTGGAATGACGAGCGGCAACGCAGCCAGCTGTGGAAGACGATGACGAACGCGGGAGCAGTGGCACGAGCGCGTGCCGAGCGCGAGCCGCTTTCTTACCGTAACTACGACAGGAGACGCCGACAATCCGGGCGTATAAGGTACTTCGCACCTAAAAAAGCCATGACGTCAGTGCGCGCCGCTTCGTTCAAGACCTTATATAAAGCTTAGTGACGCCGCGACGGCGGCCCATTGCCTATAGTGTCTTTAAGCCGAGCACATCGTTTACGCCGCCTTAAAAAATGAGGTCAGCTTGTACTAGTGGTGCAAGGCTGAAGAAGCAGCGTAGCTGGGGGTCGAACAAGCTTCTCCCCCAGCCTTGCACCTCCCTAATTAGAACCGCGATTGGCGTGGGGGACCGACCGGAACAGCCATGTGCAGAATAGGAATACATTGCAATACTTGGCAAAAAAATCTTGGTATAACGTAGCAATACATAGCAAAATCTCTGTAAAATCTTAGCATAACAAAGCAATACATAGCAAAGACTTAGCAAAACTTCGTAAACTTTGGTCTACCCCCAGCTACGCTGTTTCTTCAGCCTTGCACCACTAGTGCAAGCTGCCCTCATGTTCTAGCTCTCTCTTCTATAAGTAGATATTAGTACATTGATATCACCGTCCGAACAGCACGCAACTCACACAGACGAATGCCGAGTGTGTGTGTGTGTGTGTGTGTGTGTGTGCGTGTGCGCGCGTGTCTGTGTGTTTTGTGCTTGTGCGCGCGTGTGTGTGAGAGAGAGAGAGAGAAAGAAAACAGTGTAGTTGTAAGAAAAAAATACCAGAAAAAAGGTAGGGGCAGGTCCAAAGGACATTCACACGAAGAGTCTAAAAGCAGAGCGAAAGCGTCCAGAAATCCGATCGCCCTCACACTGTGGAAGACGAATGATGTACGCCATCTCGCGCTAAAGAAGAAGAAAAAAAAATCAGTGAAAAGCAAGAAAGAATATAAGAAGCGGTGCCGCTTGTTCAGCATTCCAAACAAACACCGCGCCTCACCAACCTCGGCGAGAAACGGCGAACGCGTTCCAAACCCCGGCCTCCCCGAATAAAGTTTGTTCCCCCCCCTCCCCCCCACTTTCTCCGGTCCGCGCAGTCCATACATCACGCGCTGTAGTGCTCGCGCGGCGAAGACGCTTACGCCGGCGATGCCTTCGGCGCCGGGCGCCCGCGGAGGTTCTGAAAAATAAACGCGGATTTCAAAATAACGCCCCACCGCTGTGTGGCTGGGCGCGCAGAAACGCTAGGGAACGTATAGGCCGGTAAAGTGCACAGGGAGAGGCAGGTATACGAGAAGAGAGCGCGTAGATATTGTCGACGCCAGAGCAGCGCACACCGGTCAGCTTGTTTTCGCTCCAGAAGGAAGCGTCCACGTCTGCAAAGAGGTGTATGCGTCCGGCCGACTAGTACACACGTATTCGCGAATTGCGCGGCTCCCGGCGCTGAAAGGAGCAGCTACAAATCACGGAAAGATTGCCGTTTTCAAAAGAAAAATGTGTCGTTCTGGGGCCCTTGACGAATTGTCGCCACCCTGCGCAGGGACCGTTGGTCCAACGCGAAATATTCTACGCCAACGTCAGCACCTGACAGAGTTCACACGAAGGCGAGCCAACAAGGAAAACATCAGCCTAAAGCGAGCGTTTCGATAAGGGGGCTTGTCGGGGACATGACATCAAGTGTTTGAAGCATATATAGACTACTGATAACTTCTTTTGTTACATCTTCTGTTCAGAAGAACTTTATGGCACTGACAGACATTTATAATTTCTGTGCAGTGTTGTCGGCAGCCCACTGTAGATCTGATGCAATGCGCAAAAATCAACTGGGAAGTTTCTGCCAATATCAGTACTAATTTTTTTTTTTTGCAATACATTATGTTTATGCCACCCAGAAAAAGGCGCAACAATAGGTCGGCTGCCTAGGCCTCTATCAGTATGTGACAAAAGCATCACAAAAAACAGTTAGACGGCACATTCACGTTTATTAAAAGACGCAATTACAATTATACCTTTTTTTACATGTGAATGTCAACACTCGCAATTTCATTGTTTCTTCTTTTTTCTGTTTTTCTTATTTTGTCTTCTTATTTTGTTTCTGGCTCACATAAATCTCGTCGTCTCCTAAATTAGCTTTCTCTCGGTCATCGACTTTATCCAGCCGAGAAATTTCGTGCCTGCCGAACTTTTCCACTTGGCTACGGAAATCCTTGTGCCCACTCGTACTCCCCATATACACAGATCTCTTCGTTGGGTCCCGGCATGTTTCTTTCTATTTTTTTTTTTTTTCGCTTGCATGGAAGCTTCTTTTTCGAGCCGGCACAACATTGGGGGCGAGTCCCCCTTCTTTCGACACGCGTGGCTCGAGCGCCCAGGAGGATTACGCGCCGGGCCCGCATATAACACGCCGCGTGATCCGAGATCTCGTCGCATAATCGAGAAACCCCGAGTTGGCCGGCTTCCGCTTTCGGCACCACCACCTCCTGTACATGGAACCCCTCCACCCCCCCCCCCCCCCCCGAGACCGCGTAACTTCCTGGCTGCATGCGTACGTGCCGCTTTCTATAAGGGAGGGGCCACTTATGCCGGCCTCGACCGCGTGACCCAATTCCTTTCTCGCGTCGGGTCGCTGAGGCTCTGCTTGACCCGTCACGCGGGACTCGTCAGGCGCCTCCGGCTTTTCCCCATTTCCCTCGCGCTCCCTGGGGAGAGAGAGAAAGGGAGGGTGCGCCCTCTCCCCATGCGCGAGACTGTAGGGGAAAATCGGGAACTGGCGCTGGGTTGCTCGCTCCGCCGTTGATACATAGGCGAGCCGGCCTGGCTTAAAACTGTTGTTTCTGTATATGGACGTTGCTAAATAACGAGACGTCGGTGCCAGGAGAGGTACCGGCTTCTTCGTGTTGTCGACATTTACGTCGTAATGAACGAATGAAACGAATGCACAAACTAATGGCATACGTATACCAACAAAAAGCCGGGAGTACTGGTTAACCGTCCTAACATTTATCGATCGTTTGCCAACCGAGTACCACTCTACTTTTTTTTCCCTATTTCTGCTTCCGTTTAGGCTTCGGAATAAGGGCACTGTGTACATTCTCACGTAAGAAATGACAGGAAAAAATTGAAGGAAGAAATTGCTTTAAAAATATTTGACAATGAGAATATCTTACGTCCGTATTACATCTCACGGTGTCCGCTATGCCTATTTCAAACGTCTAAATGCTGTAGACCGTAACTATGTGTCGTGCACGCTTAGGTTTGTGATACGCAGTTACGTTGCGTGTTGAGTAGTCATGTGTAGTTGCGTTGATCCAATTACCTATATGTAATACATGTGAATTTTCGCCAGCTTACGGAACTTGGGTGTATGTATGTGTTCGGTGCCCGTTCCCGCGTGTATACTTGTATACCCTGATCTTTACACTATAAATGTGAGCAGCGCTAAATGACAATGACAGACACAAGATACGACAACGCACGGCTCTGCACCCGACTGATGCTCTTCCTTGAACTCCCGGCACTCGTGTGCAGAACTTTTCGCGTGTTCGTGCTCTTGCACTGTCTTCCGTGTTTCTCAGCCTTCTTGGCGCTTTCTTTCGTTTTATTTCTTTCTTTTTTTTTTTGTTTTGCGATGCAACGAGGGGTTGCAGGTGCCACCTAAAGGCAGCAACCCCCTCCTTTCAAACCATACCGTCAGGGGTCAGTTATTTCAGCAATGCCGACTAAGACGCCACCAAATGGAGATCAGGAGAGAGAGAGAGAGGTTAGCTGTGCCTTTTATGAGAGCGGGTTCGTTATGTTCAGCGTTTGGAAGTTCATGTATACGTTACGCTCATCTTACTCCTTTCTATTAAAATTCATTTGCAATTACATCGGCGCAGGGTAGAAAACCTGGCTATATTTTCTTCTGTTTAAGCTTTTCTGGAGGCGGTAGCGAGCACGAGGGTGATCGAGAGCTGCCTTCGATGAGTGTTAAAATTAGCTTCTGAGGTTTTACGTTCCAGAGACAGAAGAAAGGGGAAAGACGGGGAGGGAGGTTAACCAGCGGGGAGATACGGTTTGCTACCCTACGCGGGGCAGAAAACACCAATATGATTATGAGGCACGTTGTTGTGGGGGACTACGGAATGATTTCGACCGCCTGGGGTTATTTAACGTGCACCCAGTGCAATTTATTCAAGAGACCGTCCCACCCCCCTCCCCTTTGCAGCTTTTTCTATCTCTTGTACAAAATCATTGTTAATGTAATCCGTTTCTTTGTTGCTCGCTACAATATCATCATCATCATATCCTCAAGTACAAAGAGAGAGAGAGAGAGAGAGAGAGATGGGCGCATCGCTGCTATCGGCTCGTTCAACCCGGCAGCCTGGCCATCAGGACGCGTGGTCTATCACTGCCGCCCAGGCTTTCCCGCGCGTTTTCCCTAACATTTTCCCCTTTTTTGCGGGAAGAAAGGCGACACCAGCCATGCGCGCGGGAAATGATGGGGGAAGACCGCCGGGGAAGAGAGGTGTTTGGACCCGGGTCGATGTTGGAGACAGGCAGCGACGGCGCGAGCTAGTGTAGTGCGCGGTGTTCCCGCGGCGAGATTGACCCGATTGATTAAGGAGCGCGCTCTATCTCCACGCCGTCTCATTGGGACGACGGAATGAATGAACAAGGACCCCCCCCCCCCCCGTGAGAGGGCGCTGGATTAGTACAGAGAGAGCCATTATAGATGAGCGGTGGATTCAAGATGACGGGGAACTCGTCGGTGCGCGGAGAAAGGATTGTGGCGCGCCGCGCAGCCCAGTTCTCACAGGTGTGTGCGAACGGACGAGTTTGAATGATCGCGTGCACTGTGAAGTAATTCACAACCTTAAAAGTGAGAAAGGGTGTAAACGTGCCCGACACTCACACCCTAACACCTAAACAGGGTGTTACGGTGCTAACTCCCAAGAAGGGTGTTAGGGTTTGAGTTGTGTACACATTTACACCCTTCCTCACTTTTAAGGGTGTATATTATTAAGAAGGGTGTTACGGTGTCACTTATGGACACATTTGCACCCTTTCTCACCTTTAAGGGTGTAGATTATTAAGAAGGGTTTTACGGTGCAAGTTATGGACACATTTGCACCCTTTCTCACTTTTAAGGGTGTAAATTGTGTTAGGGTTTGAGTTGTGGACACATTTACACCCTTTCTCACTTTTAAGGGTGTAAATTATTTTATCGTGTGTGCGCTCGCGTTGTGAACGCCGAAGGTAGCGTGTATACAAAGCGCATGCCCGTGCCTGAAATCACCACGCCCCCCCCCCCCCCAAAAAAAAAAAAAAAGCGAACAGGAACTCGAACTAGAGCCGTTGACGACAACGACAATGATCATGTTGATTTCTTCAACAATGGCAGAATTAAACCCCCCGTTGAGGACACACAAAAAAACCAACGCACGCATAATTAACTGTCCATTAACACGATGTTATTCGTTCTATGTGTGTTGTGACGCTAAACATTTAATCAGTTCATCTATATTCATGCACTGTGTCCTACCTACAGTTAGGATGTTCCACCAATCAGTGAACGCCGACGTACGAGGCTACATGCGGAGTTCTTGTATTCGATCCTGATATGTATGCATGCCTCATCGTATTTAATCTCAACTCTGCGTCGAACTTAAGCAAAAACAAGGAAGTCAGCTTTTCATTTCCCCGTTCTAGTCTTATGCAGTGGTCTTTTTTTCTTTCAATCTACCTTTCTTAAATCCTTCATTTCTGGTTCCCCTTTTATTGTTTTCTTCGTGACCCATTCGTGTCATTGTCTTTCCCTTGACACAGTTCCAGATCGAAGGTCGCGTGAGATGATTCGACGCGTGCTCCACACTGGCACGCGAGGCGCTATATTGATTCGGCAACTATGCCACTGCGCGCGGTCTCTATAATGTATAGCTGAGAAGGAAAAAAACGGGATGGGGGCAGGCGAAGTGGATCTGTCGAATCAATTTAAGTGAACAAATCTGAAAAAGCGCGCTGTTGCGACGACTTCCATCCGATGGTGCATCGACCCGTGCATGCCTGTGCTCGGATCCGTCAGCCTTTTTACTGCGCTCGGTTCCAAGCACAATCGCGCTGTCCTTCTTTTAAAGTTAATATGCATATTTTGTTGTTGTTTTTGTTGTTCTGTTAGAATCTCCTCTTTCTGAAAGGTAAGCTCAGTCTAACAAGACCTTGCGCCAAGGCCACTAAGGAATCGAACAATCGAACAACTTCAGTAAAACAACAACAGCTTCCTTTGTTTTTGTTTTGTTTTTTCTGCACGCGAACAACCGCTCAATAACACAAAATACAATTTCTCGGCCGATTTCCCTGTTATTCTTGAATAAATGTCCAGAAAGTTTTCTTTTCAGGTTGGTTGAAAACTTGATAACTTTACCTTGAACTAAACCTGGCGCTTACTATATATAGCCTATCTGGACCAGACAGCTTAATATGTGGAAATGTGACACAAGGGACTATGTTTCATTACAATCACTGCTCGCGGTATATTACAGCCAAATGATCTTGAGAATGGCGAAGATTTCGCAATTTAACGCCCGCTTCAAATAGCAGTCACAAAGAAAAATTACACATAGCCCAAAGTGGACATTTTCTGACGTCATACTCTTGTGTCGGTGTGTTTTCACTGGGCGAATATGATGGGAGTTCAGAGTCAAAACGGCAGCCTTAAAAGCAAAGACATCTCATTCCCAAAGGTTCTCGCTTGACTCACGAATGAATGTGCGCAACGAAAATTGTGCAGCCACCAATCATTTTGCCCACTTCAGACGAGTTACGTAACAAAGGTGCCATTAAGTGCGCGTTTCAAGCTTTGGCGCTTGAACGCCGAAACGGGAAAACGCCTATAATTGTCTTGCGCAAAAGGTCGTGCGCCATGCTTGCTGTACGGAAATGTTTGTCAAAGATAATCGGAGCCGAGAGTGACGTTTAGCAACTCCCATAATTAAGGACAGTAGCATGTGAGTAATTATCATTTCTTGTGCATTTAACTAGGGTCTCAAAAGATGTCAAGGGGGGGGGGGGGCGTTAAATGAGTAGGAAGAAAGAGTTAAGTTAAAGCTGCAGATGTAAGCCATGTTTACGCAGGGATTTTGCATCTTCCGCAATCGAGGCGCATTTATTTGATTGATTGATTGATTGATTGATTGATTGATTGATTGATGTGGCTGTTGGTCGGCTTTAAAGTTCCAAGGCAACATCGGTGCTGTGAAAGACGCTGCAATGGATAACTCGGAAGATTGGCCACGTGGGACTCCCGTAGCATGTCCGCGTCTGTTTTGTGCCTTACTCCTCCCCCCCCCTTTTTTTTTCATAGAATGCGTGAATTTTTTGGGGCAGTCACACTTCAAGAAATAAACGAGGCTCACTTTGTCATCTTCCTTCATATAAATAAAAAACAATAAATGCTGCTGCTTCTGAAACAATCGTCATTTCAGCAAACATTGAATACCACAATAAACAGCGGATTTCGGTATTATTTGTGTCGACGTGAACATAACCCATTCAGTTGGGAATTATGGCGGTGTATTTCTCTCTCTCTTTCTCCCCATTATTCTACAGAACTGACAGGAACAAATTGTGTACGCAAATGCGTACACCACGACTAACAGGCATAAACAAACAAACAAGAACTCGCGTTCACACAAAAAAAAAGCTATTACGATAGATTCATTCCTAAGGGACAATTCCAGCCACTCCTCATGCTCGACATATTATTAGCGAACGCGACCCGCCAATGTCGAAGGGCACTTAGAAACTAAACGCTTCGCGAATCCGGGCCCCAGTCTCGAATGACAGCAAATTGGGTTACCTATCTGGCGCCGACACGAAAGCAGCTGTATCCGCCGGGGCGGCTCAGCGGCCTATGGCGGTCTGTTGCCGAGCACGAGGTCGTGGGTTCGACTCGCAACCGCGGCGGGCCGAATTCGAACGGGGGCAGAATGCAACAACGTCTCGTTTACTCACATTTACGTGCGCACCTTAGCGAACCCCAGGTTGCCAATTGTGGTCCGAAGACCTCCGCTACGGTGTCCCTTATTTTCTCTCCCACTCTTTCCGTGTGTGTGCACTTTTTTTTACCCTTCTGTCTCCTCTTACCCCTTTCCCAGTGCAGGGTAGCAAACTGGATATCTATCTTCCGGTTAACCTCCCTGCCTTTCTCCTTTTATCTGTCTCTCTCTAAAGCCTACAATGTCTTTTCATTTAACTAGGAGATAGCAGTGAAGTCAGAAGGTTTCTGATCCACGACTTTGTGACATCCAGGAGACGTCGCCGAATGCAAGACAACTTCCTTACATGGCTGCTTGTGGGCGCTGACTGGGCGCCTCGTCAAAGCCGGGAAACCGCAGCTCAGACCGAACACATCTCAGAACAGCAGGTGCCCATTACCATTAGCACCTGGAAAGTGCGCCTCTAAATATCAATTTCGTCTCTAGCGGACGTGAACTTTCAGCCTGGCCATTTGACCTTCACACCGTTCGGCGAGTCACGCGCACAGATTGAGACGCGAGAGTCGGGGAAAAAGAAATGAAAGCGGCCTTGAAAAGTTCAGAAGCCACGGACTGGGCGAATAAGTGAGCGCTTATTTTACTTGTCGTGTGTACATGCATCACGCCTCGGGCTTGGCCGAACGGCGCGGAGTATCAAGAAGGCTGGAAGACATTAGCGGAGAAAAAGGGGGGAAATAAATAAATAAAGGAACAAAAACTCGTCGAACGGCGTCATTTCTCCTCTTCGCTGTTTAAGCATATACACACGCCGAGGTTCACGATCAAGGTCGTCACGAAAAAACGTGACTCTCCAGATGCACCCTGTCTAATGCGCATCCCCTGTTCGTCTCATATAGAAGGGTGGTGTCACACATAGTATGTAAAGGCGATACGAGCGGGAATGTTTTTGCTTACGCTCGTAGATACAACGATATGCTTTCGTTCGGTTATGACCTCCCTTCCATTGCAATTGGGTTCACCCCTCATTACGTACTACCCTTACCATGGCTATCTGCCCCGACCACTTCGTTCGTGTTTGCACAGTCGTTTAGTACTGGTCGGTTTGTTTTCCTTTGTTCTCAGAAGGAGCTGCTGGTGCAGCAGTCGTTTAATGCTGGTTTGTTTTTGTTGCTTTCTGCCAGGGCTCGTCCGGATATCTCGGGCTTTAAGCAGCCGGACGCACCACTTACTACCAGCGATGGGGTGCGCCACGCGCTGTTGCATAACGTCTCAGTCCAAGATGAAGAAGTAGCTTTTGTCCCGTGAGAAGTTCATTAGTAATTGACTCAACTAGGCCTAAATCTCGACGGCCGAACACAGTTCCATTGCTTTTTTTTTCTTTTTTCGGACAGGTCTAGTATCTTCGTGCTTGCTTTCCTTTGCGAAGAATCAATCTTTATCTGCAAATCAGATAAGTGCCTAACTAATTATAGCGGCATATGCCAAACAAGACATAAACTCGCAGGAAGATAAAGGTTTGAAGAGATGGACAGAGGTAGAAGAAGCAATGTATCTGTAGCCAACGTTTCGACAAGGCGACTTGCTTTCGTTATACAGGAAACATTGCGCAGTCAGTACAAAGAACAAGGCGATACAGTATCGACTTGTTTTTTTTTAATATATTTACTGCGCTATGTTTTCCGTATAACGATGAATTACCAACATGCCCAAACTTATTCCCCTTCTGACTTGTCATCGTCAACAGCAGTTGTTGCACTAAGGAAAACGGGTCCCCTTGTCGAAACGTTGGCTATACAGAAACATTCCTAGCTTATTTAACGACTGCCGATCACCTCTGGCTCATGTCGCAGTAGTTGGCCGTCAATTTTCTTAATATCTTAATCTGCGCCGCCACGTTCGCGAATTGACCATGGGGGGCACCATGGCGAAGGGCGTGATGCTCTAGGCGGTTGCCACCGTCTGCGAAGCAGGTGTCGACAGAGTTATGTCATAGTTAAGTCGCGAAGCACTGCAGTGCCCACTGAGCGTTTTATTTTTAAAAAATTCTATAGAATCATCTCATCGATTGAACAATACGACAGATCTCACGAAATGTGTTCTGCAATATTCAATAAAGTCTGTGCTGTCTGTCACGGAGCTTTCGCTGTAGCCGTGTTATACTTGCACCTTATCACCGTCAAATGAGAGAAGAAAGAGAACAGCAGTGCTCGCGGCGACCCCTTTTGTCACTTTGTGCAACCGAAACATCTTCATTCGAATCGCGGTATGTAAATATATTTAACTTTTGTGCAGAAGAAAATCTTTCGGCAGCAGTTTAACTGGCAAAGGAGGTTATTCTTCTGCAACTGCAAGACCAGAAACCGGCTATAGAAGGCCCACGTCTATGCCGTGCAAAAAAACACGGTCAGAGACACACATGAAATAGGTTGCAGTTAAGGCCACATCGGAAGATGGAAAATACCTTGGCGCATGCGCGCAACAGTCAGTACCGGTCGAAGGCGCACGAACAGTTCAAAGCCTATCTCTCTCTCTCCTACCCTTGAGGATTACAGAGCCACGAAATATTATCCGGCCCCCTCTCATAATGACGACGGAAGCACGGCCCCGCCCATTTTGGTCACTCAAATGTCACGGCGACTCGCTGGGTCGACAATGCCAGAGGCCGAATCGTCGTCATCCGCATAACGCCCGGACTTCTCTCGCGCGAGCCCCCTACAATATGCGCTCCAACAATGACGCCATCACAGCTGGAGGCGTTTGCCCCCGTACATATTATACTTTCTCTGCTTTCTTCCCAGTCGTGTCAAATCAGAAAGAAAAGAAAGGGAAAGAAGAAACAAAGAGGGGGGGGGGGGGCACTGTGAAAAAAAAGAGAGAACTCAAGGCGTCACCGTGCCAACCTTCTTCGGTCACTTTCAGTGTGCTTGCACTAGCGTCTCGTGACATAGCCGCGCAAAGAGCGCGCGCAATTGCCACTCTTCAAGCCACTCGGAAGCCAAGCGTGGATGCGGACACGCCCCTTCCAGAGAACGCGGAGGTGTTTTTCGCTGCAGAGAAAGCTCGCTCGCTCGCTCTTTCTTTCTTTCTTTCTTTCTTTCTTTCTTTCTTTCTTTCTTTCTTTCTTTCTTGCGTTCTTTCTTTCGTTCTTTCTTTGGTGTGGGACGGGAAATGACCACCGCGCGAAGACTTTGCGCACAGCGGGCTTTGTTTTCGAGACGGCGTAGCCGCCGCTGCTGCTGTTGGCCGCGATTTCGCCATGCCTTGAAGCTGCCGGCATTTCTTCTCGCCAGAGCTCGAGGAAATAAGAAAAGCGCGAGGGAGACTGGTTTATTGCCGCCCAACTGCAAGGGGGTATTGCAGTGCACTTCGCCATGTGTCTCCAGGACAGATTGCTCCTTCTGAGCTCTGGATGGGACTTCGATCTAGCCTGCGCAAAGTGAAGAGCGGGAGATTGCGGCCAAGTCTGACGACGGCGATGAAGTGCTACAGATTGAGAAACGCCTTAGAACGCATTGCATACAGAAACACATCAGAGCAAAGAGGAAGACCAGATTGGACGGAAGACGGCCGCATATATAGAACCCATCCGATGATGCGTTGACATCGAAGAGAAAATAGCGGTTTTCTTCAACTTCAGTCGATGCTTCTCCACCAAGCCACATGATAGCTTACGTGCCAAGTTGGCCGTTAAGACCGTTGCGCAGTTATGCGGCAAAACATGTTGCGTCAGTTTAGCGAAGTCAGTCAGCAACATCAGGATCCAAATTCGCAAAGGTTTTTGTTCCGTAAGAACTTTTTCTGATTGGTCGGCGACCTTCGCTAATGATATGTTTGCTGTCCCTATTAGACTGTTCTTGTTCTTACGAACTTTACTAGCGTAAGAACCTTTTGTGAATACGCGCCCAGTTGCGCAGCAAAGTAACGACGAGGGTTAATGCCTGGCGTTGTCATGCATCTCTTTATTCACACTTCCGCGTCGTACGATGTGATGTACACACTGTACAATGCATACCAAGCGCGCCACAAATGTGCCACTGGTGACGCTTCCACTTAGTTGTCAGTACTCGTCACTAAAGCATTTAAGTCGGTGATCAAATAAATTCATATTGTTCTACGTGTACATTGAACATAAAATGGAAACGTATGCAGCCTTGTTTGCAGCGTAAAGTTGTGATTAAAAAGGCTTGCCCGCAGGAATGACCTTGACATCTTGAGCCGATCCGCCACCAGAAGTTCAAGAACACAGTCGACCGTGCATCAAGACTGCTTCCTGTGCTGTTAAACACGCAAACAATTACAGTCCACATAGCAACACTCCAATCCACCCATCCCTAACCCCGACTCCCAGCCGTGCAGCGATGACTCCCTCAGAGTAATAGAAACTAATCTCGAAGGCCACGTTGTTGCCGGATACTGCGGGCGGTCAAAAGGAGAAGCGACGTCACGACCACCATTATTTGAGCTGCACTTGTTGAACGCTCTACGTGTCACTATCGCCCTCATCAGACTCTCATCAGACTCTCCAATTACGATCTCCAACTAGCCCTGTCTTGCGCCAGCTGACCCCATGTTATACCTGTGAATTTCATTTAATCGGACCAGCTACTTCTCTGTAGTCTCTGTCTGGGCTTCCCTCCTCTCGACACCCACGCTCTAACTCTAACAGACTACCGGTTATCTGCCCTACGCATTATAGTCCAAGCGGGCATAGTTAATGTCTGACTACGGAGACTCGGTTTAAGTGTCCACAGCGCTGTCTTATCTACGGCGCAAGCGGAGTGTCACTCGCAGAAGAGTGCACCCGCCGTGGTTGCTCAGTGCGTTCATGGTGTTGGGCTGCGAAACGCACTTTGCTGGTCGAGGTGCGTAGCGGGATCGCCGCCACGGCGCCGCATTTGAATGGTACAGAATGCGAAAACACCCGCATTCAAGTTTAACAAGTGCACTTAAAGAACTTGCCCGTGACAGGGGTATTTCAGCCAGCCCAACATATCTACTTCTGGTTAACCTCCCTGCCTCTCCTCTCTCGCTTGCTCTCTCTCTCTCTCTCTCTCCAACATATATCTTCCTCTTAATGTCTACCAGAAAGCCGACTACACCCCCGTTCCCTCTTTAGTCCACAGCGCTGTCTTCCTGTACCTTAGCGTTACGCCTAACATGCAAAGCGTATGCCCTATACGCTTTGCATGTAGTTCACTATATTACTGCATCGTCATCTGTCATCCCTCTCTCCTCTTTCCCCTCATCGCCATGACGAATTAACAAGACATCCTTCCGGCCGACATCTCCTCTTCCTTGCTCACTTAACACTCTTTCTCTCTCTAAACACAGAAAAACACTTTCAGCTTGTATTGCCAGCTGTTTCCACAAACCAAGCTGCGCAGTACTAAAGTTAAGCGCGCATCCAAGAAGAGCCGGGCTTAATTCGTGCCTACGCCGCAGAACTGATTCTCGGTTTGCGAGAAAAAAGAGCGCCGGCTCAAATCCCCTGCCGCGTCAGCCTCTTCCAAGGCCTCTCGGTCCTTCAGACTCGCCGAGCGCTGACGCAGTGCAAACCGCGCGGCCGCCTCTTGACGCTGGTGAGGCAGCAAATACGCCTCTCAACCGTTCGCTGCTTAATTCTTTCTCTGGAGCACTCGCAAAATCATCCCACTCGTGGATTGCAGCAGAGTAGCAATAGCTCCGGCATTCGATGTTTTGTAGGAGTCTGTTGTTGCTGTTGTTGTTGTTGTCGTCGTCGTCGTCCAAGCTGAATTCTTCGTCGACAAATTACGAGTCTGCGTCACAAACACCGTATCTCAAAGACGCCTTCAGGACGGGCTATATTGAAATGGAGAGGTTAGAAGATATTCCGCCTGCCGTTCTTGTTATCAGAATACAAAGACCGTAGAGCGCAACTTCTACTGTCGCCTTCGACGCTAGATGACGCCGTTTCTCATTCGGAAGAGATGGTTGCCGGTGATTGGTGATCTACGAAAGTGAACTACAGTTTCCAAAGTGATGCCGCATACTTGAGCGTATTTCCGGTTCTGCATGATGCTCGTGGTGAACACTGTGGGCTTCGACAGAGGTCAAACAAGAGACGTCCCTGTGCACGTGTTTCTGTGACGAATACAAGACCTCTTGTGGAAACTTTTGGCTCCTGAAGGCATCTCTTGGTCGACCGCTGTTGATCATTCAGTCTCCCAGCTAGCGCCCCACTCCGACAGCCAGAAGACGTCTGTTCTCCGAAAGCTTGCAGAGGTGAACACCGCAAGCAACGCAGATCCTCTAGTCCCGCATACTCCTTCTGGCTCCCTCCTATCTTTTTTTCCACGTGCAGACGCATCTCTCACCCGACTATCTCAGATCCTCACACTGCCTAATGACGCTATCGTTCATTGCATCGAGCGTAAGAGCGGCGTAGGCATTCAGCGAAAATATTTGTTGCAAGCAACATTGAAAGATTTCCGAAATCGACCCATTTTTTGGGCGGCTTCGCGTTGAAAAGCCATGTTTGCCTTTCATTTCTTGTGGTGTCAATTCACGAAATAAGTTACCCACTGTAGTGGCTTAGCGTCAATGGTGTGGCGCTGCTAAGCGCGAGGTCGTGGGATCAAATCCCGGCCGCATTTCGATGGAATCAAAATGCAAAAACGCCCGTGTCCCGTGCTTTGGGTGCACGTTAAAGATCCCCAGGTGTTTGAAAATAATCCAGAATCCCCCACTATACTGCGTGCCTCATGATAAAATCGTAATTTTGGCGAGTAAAACCCCAGAATTCAATTCAATTAAATAAGTTGACTTTATGCTATCTCCCTCTACAATGTAGCGTCAGTATGGTGTAGATTGCGCAAACACGTAGAAATCTGTTTTTATTTTCGGAAAACTTTTATTAAGGGGAGGGACATCGCGTAATTGCATAAGCTGCTTTTCCACTCCAGTTAAGAATTTTTCAGCATGAAATAAAGGCGAGCGATGGTGTCTGAACAGACCCATCTGTCCCTTTCCACCGACAAGCTCTGTCGTGGTTAGCACCAGCTTCTTTTCGTAAAGTCGAAGTCTGATGGACTATTAAAGGAACATAACCAAAATCACAAACGTTGACAATTCGCGACCGTCACGTGACAAGAGATGTGAAAACAGAGTCCTCGAAAGGTACAAATAGAAATGAACATGCGACAAAACGGCCATATTTCACACAAACAAAAGCAATTATTATTATTACTCGATATGACAAAAACAAAGAGAAGTCTGTTCAACCAATACACGGTGTGACAACGTAAGCCCCACAGGCGCTTATGTACAATTGCTTTCGAACTTGCGCCGGTATAATTTATGCAAACACGAGGCACAACGTAAGTCATCAATGCAAACGTGCAAAATCTGCAACTTAAAACGTCTTTTAGCGCTTCCGCTGCGGTGCCGCGCAGAGAATTTCTTTATGCGCACAGCACCATCATATAAAAAAAATCCAGGGCACTTGGGTACCCCTACGTGGATGAATGCAAAAGCATTGCGACGGCCTCACCGAAATCACCGCACCGACTATGTATAGACAGGCCACTGGCGCGGTATGTCTCTGTGACCACGTTACTTACTCGTCCATCGGAGCCACTCCTCTCTCTCAGTGGCGGAAGCCCACGTGGCGTCGCGTGCACTTCCACCAATGGAAGCATCACCTGGCGCGCCTGCGTCTCTGTGACCACGTGACTTTTTGTGCCATCTCCGGCCGCGCCGCCGGATTTTCCGCTTCATGAGCCATATAATGCTTATTAATTGTTTGCTATTGCCCCGACAGCGCAGGTCTGGCAGAAATGCTGGAGAAGGGGGTTTGTGTTTGAGTTCTCTCGTAGCAGAATTAGGTTTTCTCGTACATTCAAATTACAAGCCGGCGCCGAGTGGTAAACAATCCGACGGCGAATCCGAGGCCGAATGGTAAAGTCGTACTTTGCCATTTTCCTCACGGATTTCACTGTGAGAAATTCAATTTTTGTTCACCAAAACCTTGCACCACGTGGAGGGCCTGCGCGGTCGACGTGGTTGGATGATTTTCTCCGCCACCCACGATCCCGCGCCGGTTGCCGACGCCGGATTTTCTGCGACACGGGGCCCTAAACGCTGTCGCGTTAAAAAGCCGATAGTACACATTGCGGTCTACGAAAAGTCTACAGACACCACACAAACTGCCAGATTAACGTTTACGAGGGAAAGTATGGACCAGATCTACAGTACGTGTGAGGTCGTACATGTGCAGGTCACGTCCGATTTTCTCATATGTTGTTATGTGATATGATAGTGACATATGTTATGTGATTATTTAGTCATTTATTAATTATTTGCACAATACTGCAGACAGCAACACTCTCCAAGCAGGAGAGGGTTCCAGAACATCGGTTCGTAACAATGTTCCAAAATATTCGTGCGATGTGTATCCACCAACACTTTCAGGTAGATGATTCCACCCTTCCCTTGTAAGTGGAAATAACGATTTCTGAAAGAGTCTTGTGGCGGGCAAAGTTTGTTTGTGCTACTTAGGAATGAAAAATACGCTATGATGTGATATGATATGTGATATGATATGTGACAGCTCTTATGAAGATATGTGTAGATACGTCAGGCGTCTTGAGCGAAACTGGCAACTGTATGTGAGCGTTTCCAAACTCATTTGTGAATGAATGTCCGCCTGTTCACGAAACTGTGTGTGTGTCTCGGAGTGTCATTTTACTATCTTGTGAGCCTTCCTTTAATCATGCTCGGAACTTCGCCAATGTTTGTCAGATTCGACTGTCTCCGGTGCTTTTCAATCTTGATGTGCGTCATTTAGTCTTGCGTGCCCTGCGAAGAGGCGTAACCGACGCCAATAAGGACGCCAATCCGTTCTTCAATTACATATCAATAAAAAAAAGAACTCTTTCGCTCATGAGCAAATGGAGGGATGCTAAAAACTTTTTTTTTTTTTTACAAATTCGTTTACACAATATCGTCAACGTCTGCATATCATTCCTTCTGTCTGTATTTAACTCTTTACTGCGATGGCAAATACTACACGGACACTCGAGGCTCGTTCGCGCCGTGTGTCGGCGCTGTCACGTTGTCACGGGATCCACGGCGCATGCGCGGCTCGCCTGTGGCGGGTTGGAAGCATAGTCTCATACAATAATACGAAACTATACAGTTAGAAGGTCTCCAGAGACGCGCAGCGCGTTTGGCTGCAAAATCGACTTATCCTAACTGGACTCACCGACACGCTCTGCCCAGCCGGCTCTCACGCGTAGCCCAAGTCAGCGTTCTGGCTTCCGCTGCTACCAGGAGCGTCGTGCTGCGCATGCGCACTAGCGTTCCCGCTGAGCAGCTGTGTGCGTACCGCGCAGAGGTGCACACACTATAGTCTCAGTGGTATACGGATAGTGAACGTCGAGCTAAATATATCTAATCCTTTCGTCGGTCTCCTCTCGCGCGCCATCTAGGCGCGACGCCTTGCAATGCCAGTGGCGACGCGCTCCTCACCATTCCAGCGTTGTGAGATGCCTGGTATGTATGCCGGGGTGATGTTCCGGCTGCGCAACAGCAGTTGTCTCGCTCACTTGCTGCGTTGCGCCAAGTCACCACCACGTATTGTTGTACACTGTTTGCGGACGCCAAGCGCAACTCTAAACCTTAATCATTATTGCTTTCGATGCTCGGCCTTCCGGGCGAAACTGTCCATTTTTTTTAATTTTAGTGTTTTGTAATAAGCCATGAATTTGGGATGGCTTGCTCTTCAGCATTGAATTTGGGCCGAACTTGACATGTTCTATCAGATATAACAAACAACATCGGCAAATGTGGAGGAGAGTGCGTCATCGTCATCACTGCCCCTGGTGCATAACTGCGGATGTGAAATCGGCCCCAACACGGGTCCCCCGGCAAATGTAATTTGCGCTCTGTTGTTAAGGCTTCCTATTTAATGGATCACTGTGCAGGTATGAAACGTTACTATAACACACCAAACCTCCAAATTCGAAACTATGTTCCCAGTATTCAGTTTTTTTTTTTCAGCTTTTTTTTTCTTCAAAATCCCAAGCCCCGTAAGCTTTCGGGAACAGCCCTATCACAATCATCAAATAAATCAATCAAGCCTCATCCGCAAGGTTCATTGATTTCTTGCTCTCTTTTTTTGATGTTTCTTTACTTGGACTCGAGTATAGCAGCTTGTCGCTGCCACCCGACTGTCCTTTGCCACGCAGTGCATGATAGGAAATAATTGAGAACCGAGTCTAAAGCTCGTTTTTCTGCCTCATCGGGCGGCCGTTTCCCCGAGACCGCTCTTGCTCATTAACTACCGGGCGGTTCGCCATCCGGGGCTGGTACAGACTTGCTTACTTTGTTCGGCGAACTCAGAACGTATTTCCGTCCGGTCACGCGCGGACCTCTTCAATTTCGCAAACGGCTGCGTGCGTGTTTCGCCGACTATGATGCCATTTAAAAGAATACGTCCCGCGTTTTTCCACCCATAACCAGCGCGCAGAACAAGATTGAACACTTCGAAGGCCAGCGTTCGAAAGGAAGATGAAAGGAATGAATGAAGAAAAGAAGCAACATGGCATACAAAAGGCATTACGAAATAAACTAGACTGAACGATGAAAAAGAATTGGAAGAAATAATAAACAAAAATGGGGAACAATGAAGAAATACAGAGTCGAAGCCGGATATATCGAACTCACATATAACGAATTATTGGGTATACCGAACAGCAGTCAAAATCCTCCGGAATTTTTTGTATAAGCTTTTTATTTTATAGATCGAATTGCCTATATATCGAACATTCTTGTGATCGCCTTCAGGTTCGATATATCCGGGTTCGGCTGTATGCAGTTCTTTTCTTTTTAATTTATTCCTTCTATGAATATTTTGTGGCTGAAAAAAGAAAGAAGGAAAGAGACGGGACACGCTGCCAGACCCTCTTGAACACACGGCATCACTACACGATGTCAATTTCCGGTTACTTTTGTTTTTGATAAAGACGGTTTATACCATCACCGCCACCCTGCGCTTGCTCGCAGACGAAGCTCTATACCTACGAGTACGCCTTTTTGTGCTGCTTGAAGGTATATAACGCTGTCCAACCAGTATAGTACACGTATATATGGCTGCGTCGTTTTCCCAGACGGATCAGACGTGACTCTTTCTTCTTCGGGGTGCCGTACAGCGACGAATCCAAGTTCGAAGGAAAAAACGGACGTTTGCTCATTCGTCCGAAAACCCGCATTGGCCGATCAGAACTACACTCCTGTAAGGACTGCTCCGTTACGCCCAGAATCCATGATGCGTTCCATCGAGCCGTTCGCCGGTCCGAGACGCAGCTATTACACGGAGAACAAAGAAAGCAAACAAAGGCACAAAGTAAGAACATTTCAGCAGAGCATAGTTATACTGGGTTTTGAAGAACACCGCGCAGCGCTTGTTGTGAGCGCTCAAAGCAGGGATAAGTATGAGATTGAGAGAAAGAGAAATTGATGGGCCGACGGTATTAAGATAGAGTGAGCGCTTCGGGGGCAATGATTTACTCTTCTTTTCTCGTTCTGCCTATCTTCTTTTACGGGCATGGAGCAGTTAGAGGGAAGTCACGAAAAAAAAAAAAAAAACTTCGACGACAACCGCTCGGTTCCACAGTTTGACGAAACGACGCGGCATCGATCTCGTCCGTAACTCGAGAATGGCCGAGAGCTCGATGGAAACACTTTTCTTCTTCTCGGCGATGATGTAAAACGTGTACTTCCTCCTTCAGTCGCTTCGTCATCGTTGCGTAAGAAAAAGATGACATCGAGGTCGTATCGGTTCTCCTCTTTTTTTTTTTTTTTTTTGTACGTCTTTTTTTACTTGATTTCGTGACGCTTCGCTCATGCACGGTGTTGTCTGCTCCCTTTGGAAGAAGTTCGGTGGTTCGGCGACGACTTTCTCGTCGCGCGTACAGTGGAAATTGAAAAAACGCCGTGTTTTCTTTATTGCGGTTTCTGTCGCGGGACGTCGACAACGTGCGCAGTCACCGTAAAGTGACTGCGCGCTTGAAGAAGTTCCAGCGAAAAAGCCGGAATCGCGAGACGATAAGAGAGCTCGCGGTGCAGCATGGTATGACGAAATCTATGGAATCTCAACGTCAAAAAGAAAAAATTAGAAAAATTGTGCTCCAATCCGCGCAGCGAAAGTGGTTGGACAGCGAAGTTGTAAACGACACCTAGAAACGATTACCCATTGCCGACGTGGCTCGAAATTATTCACACCGCGACATTCACATGCACTTTACCTAATTATTAGCCAAAGTCGTTCCAACGGCCTGCGACTTGGCTTGCGCCGCTGCTTTGTGCACCTGCCAAAAGTGGACCAGAGACAAGCGAAAAGTACTTAATCTAGAACCGCAGTCGGTCCCACACGGAGCAACTAAATCCAAATTCTGCGCGGAGAAATTTCTTCTTAAATTTACAATTTGCAGCCTTGAAGCGATTTATTGCGTTGCACATTCGTCGCTTGAGCGCGTCTTCGGCTTCGCCGACATCAGTCATCATCCTGCCGTGCTTGGCGCTGCAGTTTTAGCCTACGATTGCACTACCTCCGGGATCGGCCCACGAGAGAGGTTATTTTTGCCCACGGACACGACAAATGCAGTCGGGGGTAGAGGTATATACAGCTTCGCTGGAAAAATCGGGGCCGGCTGCCAAATAGAGAACTGATGAAGCTTGAAAATAGGAGTAGCAAATCGTAAGCAGAACGAAGACAGCCAAAGCAAGTTTCCTAAACCACAGTAAACACGTGCCAGTCACTCGCATTTATAGCACCTTCACCAGAAACGGTCTCGAGAAAACATTAGTTCGAGCCTGTCGAGGCGTCAAGACGTTAGGTATAAGTACTTTATTATACGCGAGGGAAGTTTCTAATAATAATAGGCAAACAGACAGTCGCCTAAGTTGCTTTTTTTTTTCGTTTCGCTTCTTCAATATGTATTTCTGGGCATGTTCTGTGTAGACATGTTCATGTCCGAATAAATTGATTTGATTTGATTTGATTTTTGCAGAAGGCAGGAAACCTCAAAATTTATTATGGATACATGAGAAGCGTTTTCTCTTATATTCTACTTTTTGGCTTTCAATACATACTTATTTATAGTGCGCTAAATAACTTCGGACAGATATACGTTTGCATTTTAGGTGGCTCAGAAATGGTCTACAAATAGAGAAAGACGAGCTCCGTTGCACGTCTATATTGCATGCTTCTTTTTCATCGAGATGGAAATAAATACAGCATACGTTGGTCACTGTGCTTGTTGGCGACGGCTGCTACTCTTTACGTGGTTATTAAATAATATATGATTTAAGAACACATAAAACCTTTACATTCTTGTATTAGGTAATATTCAAATACTCAAACAGAACAGCAGAAAAATGAAGTGACACTGGGTGTGGAAACCTCGCCCCCCAGTTAGCATCCATCACATATGTCATTGTCTTCAAAGAAGCGTTGTAGTACTCTCATTTCTGCGTGGTGCGCAACTTTTAATGACAGCGAACCTGTAGCACCCTGGCAAGTTAAAAAAAAACTGTTGCGAATCAACTCTTCACCACTGTCATCAACCTCATCAAGGGCCCTTAAGTGTAGAATAAATTATGATAATGACGTCTGCTTTGATGACGTCTGCTGACGACGCTCAAGTGACTCAAATGGAAACGACGAACCAGCATTTCCGGCTCTCGTTTGTTAGTACCTCGACACGATGCCTCAAAAATGGTTTGTCTTATATAGCGTATGAAAAGCATCTTTTGTAGGCACCAGCGTAGCAGCCTGTGTACACAGTCCTACATGACAGCCGGCCCGCCGGGCGCTTCTTTCTGTTCGAATTCCGAGTACGCTTCCCAGGTCACGGTTCGATCGTTTCGCTGACTCCTGTCGAACCGCGCCGCAGGCTGAAGGACACAAAGGGGTCGATTCAATCGAGCGTTCGACTCTAGACGAAGCGTGCTGAAACGCGAAGCGCGGCGCGACTCCGATCGACCGCCGACACTTCCTCGCTTGCACTCCGATGCGCGCTGTATTGGCGTCGTCACGTGCGTCTGTTGAAGGCTCCACGCTTGTTTTCTCGGTTGTAAGTGAGTGAAAGGGGGTTCCTATATCGGCGTTTGTTAAAAGCTCTCCGTTTGTTTTCACTGGCGCTACTCCGAGAAAGGGTTTCCTTTGCCAGCCTGAAGTGGTCTGCCAGGCGGACTGCTCAAAAAGTGACCGATTCTCTGGCGCTCTCGACTACGTCTCCCTTCTCTTGGCCGTTCAGGTGTCAACAGCCAAAGCTAGACAGTTACTGTGCGGTACGCGATAATTTTCTATCTTATCCTTTTTTTTCGTTTACTTTATTTATTTTAATGAACAAGCAACTACGCATGACGGAGGCCGCACTGCAGGATCCCAGAATAATTTGGACCACGAAACGTTATTAAATGTGCAACTTAATCCACAAACACGAGCATTTATGGAGATTTTTGTTTGTTGCATTCTGCCACCAGGAACGCTCCCGTCGCATATGGGAATCAATCCCGTGACCTCGTGCTCAGCAGCACAACGCCGTGGGTATACAGTAAACCACCGTGGTGGGTGGCTGGCACTATAGCCTCCGAGATTCGTGCGTGCGCCCGCCGATCTCAGTGGCCAAGCTGGAATAACAGTTTCCTACAACAATCACTAGAGTGAATTCTGGCGCTAGTGTTTACGGGAGCTGCAAGCCCGATGGTTCAGCTTCAGCATGGGAATGATGGTCTTTACGTGGATTTGCCCACACTTTGCACTTCTGGCTTCGAATGGCTTTGCGGCTTTGCAAATTGATCCTTTTTCGACGACACACGTACTGCGTTACAAGTGCAACAATTGGCAGCGATTTACGCATGTGCGCATAAACTAATTTGCCTTGCTGTCTTTACAAAACCAATAGTGATTGTAAATGTAGAAAGATAAAGCGTGTACTAGATAACGTCGAGAGAACGTTTCAAGCTACAAGCGCCAAGATTAGACAAATTCACCTGTATGGCCTTCATTCCATTTGCAGCTGAACGCTCGCAGCGCCACACTTTCCTCTGGTGGTTTTTGTAGGAAGCTCTATATGTGGCACGTGTAGTCGACCCTATACAGATGCGATTAAGAAGGACAGAAAGGGACACGTGTCAGCGATATATCAACTCTGCGCAGTTTCTCGTGTCTCGCTTCTCTTCGCCTTTCTTTTTTTTTTCTTTCTTTCTTGCCTGCTGGTTTGCTTGCTTGCTTGCGTTCAGCCACATCCCTTGTATCGTTCCCGTCATATCGTCCGGGCCACTCAACCGGCCGTTTCTCTGCGCCGACCATTATACGCACGCCGAAATTTCGTAAGCAGCGACCCGTCTCCAAAACTGAAGCTCTACAGGTCCTTCGCTTATACACTCGAGCGTCTGCACCAGTACAGCTCTTCGAGGGCCATTTCACCCCCCCCCCCAAAAAAAAATAATAATAAAAAGATGCGCTTTGCACTATACACGTGTCTCTTCTCGAATGAGCTCCCGAGAGAGTGCCACGGTGCTCAGGTTCGTACACGCTTCAATTCCCGCCCGCGCTTCGCTTCTCCGGACTTTTCATTTCCTTCATACTCCCTTCTTCTTCTTTTTCCTCTCCGCGCACCAAAAAAGAAAAGGCTTACACGCTGAGTAGCGAGCAGCGTACGCGCATTATACGCTGAATCGCGCGCCTACTCCGCGAATAACACCACATTTCTTGCTTTGCCGGCCGAAAGAGGTCGCTGTAATAAAACTTCGAGAGCGGCGCGCGGCACGGATAGTCGTTTTCGGGTCAAAGAATATACAACGCTTATATACTATACACGCGAGACACGCGATGACTCGAGTATGTAGTATACATACTACAGAGCTCGGAGCTCTTCGGTACGTATAGCCTCCGCCGAAAAGAATGCGTCTAGCCTCCTCCGTACACATCCTATATAACAGTCTACAATGAACAGGCGTCTGGTATACACGGTGCGCGGCAGTATATAGTACTATATAGCGCGCTAATAGTGTGCGCGGCCTTCGTGATATATAGTGCATGCGCGCGTTCTTTCACTGAAACCGCCTTGATGCGCGCTTGTTCGCATTCCAACAACTCGTGGACCACTGCTCATGTTATCTTTATCTGTTTTCGTGTTGTTGTTGTTGTTGTTTTTTTTCTTTATTTCGCGTTGCTCGCCGTTTTTTTCCCTTAAGCGGCTCGAGCTTGTTCGTGTGAGCGCCGGCCGGATCATTACGGGAGTCCTGCAAGCCGTCTCCTCCGGGCGCGTGGCATCACGAAAGGTATGCCAACTCTCCCCCCCCCCCCTCCCCAACCCGCCCTTCTTTTTGTTTTGTTTTGTCCATTGTCATTATATCGTCGCGTTTGCTCGTCGCTCATGAAATCAAGGAGCTCGGTAATCTGTTTCTCTCTTTCGTTTCCCCCTCTCTCTAGCTATCTCGTTCTTTAATATCACGAGGCACGTGAGTTCCATTCTCAGGAATGTTCGGTTCACGGCGACAACACCCCCCCCCCTCCCCCTTCCCGTAATGTCTTTCGTATTACACCTCGCTTTTTGTCTCATTCGCTCGTCACGCGTATGCGCTTTCGTAATAACGAGAGCGGGTATTTAATGACGGAACGAGGGCGAGCTATACGCGTCATACTTGGACGCGAAGACGCTACAGTCCCCCCTCCCCCTTTCGCCGCCTGTACATACATATATGAACCATCCTCATCGCACGCTGTGCTTTTGTTTTTCCTCGGTTATAATGAGATTCGAATGCATAGTATCGCCACAAGTCGGACCCTGCCACTGGCGCAGAATGTGGGCGCGCGCTCGCGCTTTAACACGCCACCATTCCAGTTGCCTAAACTCGTGCCACTTTGCGTGCCGTCTCAGCAGACTGTGGTTCTTCCTCTATATAATAACGCGATGCGTTATTCGCGCGTCACCGCGAAGAATGCGCGAGCCACGGCACACAAAAAGCTGTGGCACGCCTTTCCCCGTCTCCCCTTTCGGCTCCTGGCAGAGCGACATGGGGATTTCCTCAGTGTGTGCACAGTGCTTGCATGCATCATGGTTAAACGCTCGTCCGGAAGGCGGAGCTCGTGTGGCTAACGAGCGCTGAAAAGCTCGCGCGCCAACTACAGCGCCGTAATGCGCCGCCTAGCGGGCGGAGGAAGCAGTTTTCGGTAGCACATGCTGCGATTTCACGTCAACAAATTCACCGCTCCGTATTGACGCGCAAGCGTCCAGCCTCTGACTTGACCGGGCACCGACGTGCTGGAACGTAAGAGCGCATGCGCTGTTCGCCCCGTGCATGGCGTATAGGTCAAAGCGCGGTTTGACCTAACGGGCTAAAGACAACGTTGACACAGGCGCGCGTCTGTTATCCTTCGGTATGTCGCACCATTTCCTTGGACGAGAACTCTGGTGGACGGTGTCGACAGTTCATAGTTGCACATTCACTGCCGTAGAGCCACCGGGCCAGCGCTGGTTCACTACAGTTTCTTTCTCTGAAGCCGTTGATATCCTTTCGATGCTTCAGTGTCATCGTGACGCACTTTGATGACATCTGAGCCGTTCAGCTTGTTGAATCTTGTACGCCCGTATGCTTGCGGTCCTGTTTCACAAGGTCTTTGAGCTACACCATGCGTGGTCTTCTGAACGTCACCACCTGAGAAGTTAAACTGATTTCAGATTTTGACAGCTTTCTTTCTCTGTATTTTCCTCCGCGTTTCGATTTTCCGTGACGTTAGGACGAATCGCTTTTTCTTTATTGCTGAGGTGTCTGAAGTGGACGGTCTAGGAGCTACCCGCGATCGGCTGGTACGCGACGCTTGGCCTATAGGGGGCGCAGCGGGGAAGAGTCACCTCACGATGCCGCACAGCGTGGGGACAGTAGGACAGAAGAAGGTCAAGGTTTACTATCTCTTCGGACAAAACCCTGGCGAAGCTCTGCGGATGACCACCCCGGAGTCCACACTACACTTTTTATCTTGGACCACGCATTGCTCGTCACGCGCGGTAGTTCGTCCAGCGGCCACCGAGAGGCACCGCGCAGCGTTCTTGCATTAAATGGTCAACGATAACTGGTCAGCAATCTAGATAAGCGACAGACGGTTATAGAGTATTAGTGGGGGGAAAAGCAGGGATGAGACGAGTAGAAGCGGAGTCGTTACAGGTGTGGGTAACCGTACAATATACAGGGACGTGCACATTTTGCTTAAAATGTCCGAAAAAAATTATTTTGCGTTAAGCGCTGCACTGTTCTTGTTCAAATTTCGCGCGGAGTGAGGGAATTTCGGCGTCTACGTCCTTCAGTGCAACAGTTACTTGCATTTTTTTCCCTTCAATACCTGGCAAATAACTGTGCAAATTAAGTGTTGCACTGAACTACGTAGACTGCAAAATGTCATCTTTCTGTGAAATTTCAGCAAGAACAGTGCACTGGTAAGCGCAGATTCCTTTTTCAAACCTTTTAAGCAAAATATGCACGACCCTGTGGATATAGAGTCTTAATGAAGAAAGAAAAGATCAAGGAGATATAGGCAAAACGCTAGACTGCGATATATGTAGTAAAACCTGATTAGCTAAAGCAGGCTAGGTGACTATTTGTCGCCGTCCCGTTTCAAAGTTGTGGCGCTTGAAGCAGAACTTTGTCTTAAGTTACTGCGCACGTTTACCTTAAGTGGGTTTGAATAATGTCCATGGCAAAAACGCAATATGAGAAGGAAAGGCTACACGTTTTGCTCACTCATACTAGAAGTTTGCCAACTGCTCCGTGCCGTTACGGAATAATTATGGCTAGCAAACGAAAGACTCGACAAGTTGGTCGAGGCAGCGGTTCAACATGTTCACCTGGACAAAAGTGGTTCTGTTATGTCTTTATCTGCGATTTGAAGCTTCCAATAAACTTTCCGTCGGCACGCGATCGAATGTCACGTATAATTTTTGCAGGGGCACGAGTTCCGCCCATTGGTGCTAGATTGGCAAATATAGACCCTTTTGCGGACAAGTCGAGTCATACACTCGTTATCCCTCGGTCGACTGATTTGACTTACTTAATGTGTAACATCGGAAATATCAGCACCAAATATCTCCGGCATCTCTCCTCAGCGTCGCACTTTGTACGCTGGAGTATACGGTACACTATTACACACCGGTGAATGCGTGCATTCGAGCGACCAAAAAAAAAAAAAAAAGTAAATATCTCATACCACCCCTACGTACTACCCGACGTTATCAAAAAGAAAGAAAGAAACATGTGACAGACGTCACGCTGCCTTTCACCCTCTATACAAAACCGAACTCCCGCAAAAATAGAGCGAGATTTAAACGCGCGCTTCACGACCTTCAATTCATTCTCCGAACCAACTTCGTGCGCTCCGCGTCTGACCTTACATCCTGAACGTTCACGGCCTGCATGCAGCCGCCGACTGCCGACTCCTATTCACCTCCGTCCATTCACGTCCGTCCGCTTCCATTCAACGTGACGTGCGCAGCGGCGGCTACAGCCACGATAAAGAAAGTGGATCGCCGCGAATGCACGCCGCTACACATATCGCCCGAACGGCGCATCTCTCGGCTCGTACAGACATGTGTACGACGTCCATTACGAGTAGAGCTCGCCTTCTGGCGCATATAGATCGTTTTTTTTTTTTATATTGCTTTCCACATGTCTTTCTTTCTTTCTTTCTCTCCCTTTCTTTCTTATTTCCTGTACGACTGGCGCACCCGTGTCACTCGATACCTGTAAACGAGTCGAGCAGGATATTCTGCGTCCTATTCGGCGCGCGCGCACGTGGCGAGATGAGCTCTGTAGCGCACGGTCTCGTGGTCTCCCCAGTGCCATGAATGCTGCGTTATGTTCTCTACAGACCACAGCGTCACGCACCAGTTTCTGCTTTTATGTGCCTAGCTTTCTTTTTTTTTTCTTTTTTTCGCGTTCGCAGCCACGATTCATGATTATCATGGTGGTGGAAATAAACTGGTAACAGCGTGTCTGCCACCGCCTCCCTTCATGGCCTTCGCAGCGTCTATATATATATATATATATATATATATATATATATATATATATATATATATATATATATATATCACTTCGTACATCCCATCCCGTCGCAAGTCTATCTATCTATCACGTATATATATATATATATATATATATATATTAGTGATTACACGCAATAGAATTGCCAATCATATATTGCTCAACGGAACTTCAGAAGCGTTTGTCATTCCCCACATATATCCTGTATCGAGCAGTAAAGTAGCGCATATATCCATCGCTGTCATACATGGAGGTAAAACAGGGACGCATATAAGTTCGGAAATAACATGCACGTGCCAGGGACAGTCGGCAAAGAGCGAATCGTGCCACAGCATCCAAACCCTTGTCCGTAATAAAGAGTAGTTCAATGTCTCCATTCCTCCACAACTCAGCAGCCGCAAGAAAAACCCCCGTATAGTGTGTTCACTCAAAAACGAGCTACGAGAGGAGAAGACGAAAAACCTGGAAATGGCGTTCACTTTTCTTACGTACAGCATCCCGGGAAGAGCGCCGTATACGTGGCCGATGCATATTCATAGCGTACGGCGACGCCTGCGCGACCTTGGGGCCGTTGGAACAGCACACGTTGCGGGCGTGACGCGCGAACATGTGCCCTAATGCAGCGGAGCGTGTTGTTGCCCGGCATATATACAGGAATGGAGATGGCTGGAACAATGCGGTAGCTGGAAGCGCGCTATAGACCATAAGCATGCCACGAAACCACGTACCGTAGAGAGAGAGAGAAAGAGTTCTTTAATGAATCCTGGAGAGGTGTCAACAAGGCGTAGCGTGCCACTCCAGATGGGTATGATGAGAAATGGAATGATACGTACAGAGCACGTCAAACAAAATGCAGAAATACAAGCTGATGGCGCCGCTTTGTAAGTCAACACCGCGTTTAACAAACGGAAGTGACTAGTGCCTAATCCAATTGCTTACGTTGCGCTTACAAAAAAAGAAAATAATGGTGCTGACACGGAAGCGGTGACGCGCGCGCTAAGGCGTTTTCGTAAGATGCACGACCATCGTTGTTTCCTTGTGTTGATTGATTACCTGCAGTCGTTCCATGCATTCTCAGATAAAACGAATCGAGGCGCATTTCTACGTTGCGCTCAGTGTATTCACACGTCGGCTGTGACTCGTTCGCTGTCACCTCAGGAAATGTGGCACGGTTGAACATTAGACGCTTTGCACTAAAACCGAAGGAAAGTCGGTGCCAATGTAGAGCCGATGTCGCAAAAAGGTGGGCCACTAATGGTCCAACGTTAGGCCTACATTGTCTTTTCTTCCGGCGCCTGCCTAGGGTAGGGTGCTGCACTTTGCAAATTTTTAGAGCGAATGTTCTACTACGCCATGTCTCGCAAGGTCCGCGTCGCAATGACCTTGAGCCGCCGGAGCGCGAGCCGCCGAAGCACAAGTGTGGCAGGTGTGACGTCACGCCACGTGATCCGCTGCGGAGAGGCGTCCACTTTTTTTTCCACTAGATTTCAGTGAAGACCACCTCACCTTCCTCGGTTCAGTGCGCTGATTAAATTCGTCAGACGCGCATTACGGTTTTGAACCGACATGCACGGCATGGCGGAATTTAATCTTATCAAAGTGGCCGCGACGTGGCGCGGCTAATCGACGACAGTAACAGTAGAAAAGAAGGTTTTTGGCCTTACGTGCCAAAGCCGCTCCTGTGGGCTACAATGAACGCCGCCTTAACCTGGGAAAGGGGGAGGGAAGGGAGGTGCCTTCCGGTTTAATTTTTGACCGCATGAAGCTCCTTAGGGCGCATCTCTACAACTAAGTCGCGAGCGCCTTCGGCCCATCAGAATGCAGCTGCCGTGGTAGGGAGTCGAACATGCGTCCTCGTGTTTATAACAGCAGCAAGTCACAGCCACTTAAATGGATATCTAAAGAGAACCACTAAGTCTGTTCAAACTGATAAAGTATTCTTTCAAGAATGGAAAAATTGTCATCCATCCGAATTTAGCACGCAACTACAAACTCTATTTTTGTTAATTTCATCAAGAAAGGTTGAATAGCAGGTGATAAAAATGACGAGTAAACTTATATTTATTATTGTTATCGTTATTGTTTTTAATTTCGCACCAAAACCTTAGCATTTGGACGTTGATGTGACTTCACACATTCCAGAGCTTTTTCCTTCGTTTTTTGCGTAAATGTGTACGGGTGACGGAGTACAAAAGTATTGTAACTTGCTAAGTTGCATTGTTGAGCTCTTTTCGAGTATAATTGAAATAAGGTATTCCGACAAAAAGGTAAATGAACTAGGCTTGAGCAGACGGCCGTGAAAATTCATGACGTCGGGGCGATCTGGTACGTGAATTTCAACGCGGCATCGACACCCGTATACCTTTCTTTACTCATTTTTTTGTGCTTTCTTGATTACTAAGCCTCCTCTCAGAGCAAGGGTAACTTTCGTTTGTATTGTAGATGCTTAATTTACTAATGCATGACAATCACGGTCCCTCGCGGCGGTGGGAAGAGCGGGCAAGAAATGCCTGCCGACGCTTCCCGTCCTAACTTTAGCAACGTCTCTCTATATCTCTCTGTTTCTGTCACTTTAGGCACGCACAATAAAGTTTTGTCTAAAGGAATAGATTTTTAATGTTTTCGTGCCTCCACAAGCCAACCGTCACAACAACAAGCATACAGGTTCATCAGTGTCACTGGATGTCCACTGTCGCCTTTCTTTCTATTATTAAGCACTTTTCTGCGACTTCGTATATATATCGCGGCATACATGGGCTGCTGGGACTACGGGAGATTTGTGTCACCTAAAGGGGTCAACTTCAATATGTCACTATTCGATCTCAGAAAGAGCGGACAGACTCATTCATACGGCCACGTCGAAAATTCCTCTCCATGACCCTGAATTCGCGGATACCCCAGTGTACAGTGAAACCTCGTTACAACTAAGTTGGAGGAGGAGTTCGTTACATCCATTATTACATGAACTTCAACATAAACCTTTACGAGGATTTCAAGGGGAATTACGCTTCCGTTTCAGTTTATTATTGGTTCATAGAATTAGTTACAAGAAAAGATATAAAGACAAGGGTAATGCAAGGGTAGACAAGGCTTACTTAGTTGCTTCCATTATTTCGTTATATGCCGTTTCATTATAACCCCAAGGTAAGTTTTTTTTTTTTTCTTGCGCCGGTCGTGAAACGGCCACCGGCTTCCATGCATGAACAGCGCGCGCTTCCCGGCTTTTTTTTTTTTTTTTTTAATGTCGCCTTAAGGTCACTTTTAAAGGCCTTCATGACTTTTTAGAGAGCTGCTTTCTGGCATTATCATTTCAACGCTGCCGACGCAAACTATTCACCATAACTGCCGACGCGAACTATTCACCATAACTGCCGACGCGAACTATTCACCATAACTGCCGACTCGAACTATTCAGCATAACTGCCGACGCGAACTATTCACCACAACTGCCGACGCGAACTATTCACCGTATGATTGCACCGACAGTCCTTCGCTTCTACTACAAAGCACCTGTGCTTGTCCTAGAAAGGCCTGTCGATTATATCAACTGTATTCCTCACGGTCTCCGAACCTCATTAACGTGTGTTACGCATGCTTGCCTAACTAGTACTATTGTTTTGTTCTCTTCCTTCATATCACATTCGCACTGTCCAAAGCCACTGGCGTCACTAATGAATCTGCTCTCGAGCCTCCAACAGCTTCGCGAATATTACGGCAGCGCACATAGCGCGATTATAAGAGAGTCAAAACAACGAACGTTTCGGAGATCTCGAAACAGAGCCATCGTTTGAAGGTACGCAGGGGGCGCCACGTTACACCTGTAAGCGCGGGAGGTCATCCACTATAGCCCTGTAATGCAGTGATTTGGGCTTGTTGGTATGACATCGTGAGGCTTATAGCGCATGAAAAAGACAAGGACCTTGTCTTTTTCATGCGCTATAAGCCTCACCCCTATAGCCCGCTCCTTTACCGTCGGCGTATTATAGGCCACGTGCATATTTTGCGCCTGCTCGTTTCTCCTTTTCCATTTCTTGATTTTCTTTTAGCGCTTGTTAGCGATCCCATGCGCGCAACTTCGTGTCGCCACGCAGCGCACACACGTGCAAGCAGACCCGAATGAGCGGCGCAGCGTATGAAGTCGCGTATATAGCGGGACCGGCATTCACCCACGCGTCACCTCTTTCGCGCAAGGTCGGCGTAGGCCTCCTCCACGTGCCTATCTGAGCGGCTAGGTGGCGCTGCAACACACACACACAATCTATCTCTCTCAGTCACCCACAAATACATGCACTCACAGACACACGCATACACTCACTCGCTCACAGGCACAAACAAACGCACGCATGGAGGCGATGGAGGCGCCTTACTGCGGTGGGACACACATTCACTCGCGCGTCTAGCGACACGCCGAAGCATTGAAGCGAGAGTGCGGCTAACTTTCTTGATTATTTGCTGGCTCGGTGATCTTTGCTTTCGCTTTGCCTTCGACGAGGTTGTACGCTACCTCTCGAAATTCGTGGGCGGGGCCGCGCTTTTCTCTGCGTATGTGTGGGCACCGCGGGCTTCCATCGGTGCCACGATGGAAAAGGAAAGAGATCTGTGCGCCTGTCGCGCACGTATACGGAGAGACCATATAACGACATGCGCGCGCTGGCGCGGCCGACCCTGTGTGTATATATTGGAGTGTCGCTGGTCGCGAGAGTGCGATGATGCTTGTGGTTGCTAGAAGCAGGCAGACCGCAATATGGGCGCCGCTCTCCGTCTCTCACCTTTTAAAAGTCAGTGCGGCGTTGCAAGAACGTTACAGGCCGGCGTCAGGTATGACTCGGCATTGAATGCCAGCGGTCCGGGTTCTTGATTCACAAGGCGTTTCGTTCGTAAATGCAGAAGAAAGAAATGTTTGAATTGGTTGTTATTAAATCGTGATCCCACAGTGTGGGACAAGTAGCTTTATTAGAAATTAAAAAGAACGATAGCTCGCTAAAGGAACGCCTCAAAATCAAAAGACTGGTGGCAATGCCACCTTCATGTTCCCGCACCAGCTTTGCATGACGTCACAGACCACGAACGAAGGAAAGTTCAATCTGGCAACCTTCACAAACTTTTATTGAACTCAAAACTGAAAAAGTTCCCAAACTCCCGCAAATACAAGCGAGACACGCTACGTCGTAGAAACGCCGCCCGCATTAGGATGAGGAAGGAAAACATCAATTAATTTACGTGGTTTAATTTACGTGCCAAAACTACGATTTGATTATGAGGCACGCCGTAGTGGGTGACTCCGGAATAATACGGACCCACCTGGGGTTCTTTAACCCGCACCTAAATCTAAGTACACGGGTGTTTTCGCATTTCGCCCCCATCGAAATGAGGCCGCCGGGGCCGGGATTCGATCCCGCGACCTCGTGCTTAGCAGCCCAACACCATAAGCAAGT
Source organism: Dermacentor silvarum (assembly GCF_013339745.2). Taxonomy (NCBI): domain Eukaryota; kingdom Metazoa; phylum Arthropoda; class Arachnida; order Ixodida; family Ixodidae; genus Dermacentor; species Dermacentor silvarum. Next base: position 33,815,158 of record NC_051163.1, on the reverse strand, counting down.
AAAAGAGCAAACTCACATGTTAAATGAGAACGCCTTGCATTCGAACGTTTCCCATTGTTAAAGGAAAGGTTAGGAATTGGCAGGAACTGTCACAACCCACTCGCCAGAAATTGTTAGAAGCGCGGATATTTTCACTGCTTCTCCACGAAAATCAGCAATGTATAGGGACGGTGTATAGTTGCCGCACATCGCAGCAAGTATAGCCAGTAAACTCATTAAGTTGTAGGCTGGCTTCGAAGAAACCTTGTTGGCTACGTAAAAGCCGGTTGTTCCGGTACAGTTACGAAAGCTTTTATGAAAGCTTTAGCTTGTCCGTGTACGTATTGCAGCTTCCAGAAGCGGTTACGTCACCGATGTTTACGTTCAGCACCGGTGACGTAAACATCGGCAGCAGCGGTGGTGTCATATTGTGACTTCCCTGTAAATAAATTGTAAATAGCCTTGGGCATCAACTACACGTAACAATATTACAAAGCACATTATAACTATTATTTCGAATAACGACTATATGAACTTAAACGTTTACGTAAGCATATATGTCGCCAACAACGTGATCAGCTCTAACGTCTCTTGCAAAGAGAACGAGGATGCAACATGAATTTTTTTACAGCACATTGTAGTTGAACAAAATGCCACAAGGTGTCGCTACGAGCGATGTTACTTCCGTTCAATTTTCCGGTGAGTCAGTACTCCGTACGCTGCGACACATTTAAATGCACTAAGAAATTTACGCACTTTGGAGGCCTATCATGTCCCCATATATCTCTCGTGCATTTCCTGTATTTGCCACGCTGCGATTGCTACTTTATCGTCAAGAACGCTATATTTACTTCTTGATTGATTGATTGATTGATTGATTGATTGATTGATTGATTGATTTAAAATACCCTCAGGGCATACGGCATTAAACAGGGGAGTGGTTAAAGAGTAGTAGAGAAAAGCAAATCAAACGAACCAGTGCAGTCACTTCATCGTAACACAATGATTCTCCTGATTATACATAGTTAGCTAATGTTTCGCGAAAAAAGTTTGTTATCGGTGATGGCTAGGATACTTGAGGGAAGGTGATTCCATTCCTAAGATGTACGGGGGATGAAAGACTGAAAGAAAGACTTCGTGCGACATGAATCGATTCCTATCTTACTGCGATGATCGACTGGGTATGCTGAGACGCGCGTGGCCATTGGTGACCTGAGAGTAGCGGGGGCCCAGCGTGAAAGATAACAGGGGCACGCAGATAATTGGCGTTTTTTTTTTTTTTTTTTTTCTACGAGATAAGCCCCAAAGGGTGTACACCTTTCTTAAGAGTGTAGAGGCTGGCTGAAACTCCCAGTTCTTACGAGGCCAGAAACGTCCGTTAAACGAAGCAACAAACAAGAGAACCAACTATGGGCACAACTTTGAAAACGCTGCGTAGTTTTAAGGGTATATACACACTACGAAAGGAAAAATGCACGCGCCCATGCGAGTGTCACTATATATGGAGTCACCCGCCTTTTCTTGCATACAAGCTACACGGCACACAGCGAAGCGGAAAGTTAACTCGCGTACCCGCGTCGCACTCCGGTGAGCTCTCTCGTTTTCCTCTGTACACGCATGTTGCGCCTTTAATGGCGCCTACAGAGCTTCTATAGCTGTAAAGGCCTGACTGGCAAAAGACCTGCAGCGAGGCATGGGTGTCTGCAGAAAAGGGACGGATCGACGGCGTCGTAGACTATCTCGTCGAGTGAATGAACCTCCGAGAAGCCGAGCGTCCTCGTTAGCACTCTCAAGGCCGGGTCGCGTATGCATAAACGATGACGGAGAAAGTGGCGGGAAAGCGCGCGATGTCACCGTAGCTATAGCTACCTATATACGGGGCCGACCGCGCGTCCCGCAGCGTGTAACGAGATCTCGCGGGGTTCGGTGCACTCCGTGAGACGTACAAGGTGGTGTCGTTCTTCCTCGATGGCGTGAAAGGGCAGCTGTAAGCTCCCGAAGCAGCGGAAGTTCACGTATCCTCACAAGCGATATGACTGAGACACGCTAATTGATTTCAAGAGGCCCTAGTGTCCATAGCTGAGCAAGTAACTTAGCACAATTAAAAAAAAAAAAAACACACAGACACAAGAAAGGGAGACAAAGACAAGCGCTTGTCCTTGTCCCCCTTTCTTGTGTCTGTGCTTTAGTGCACCAAGTTTACTCGTTTAGCTATGGAAAACCAACTAGCCCGACACCTAATTCCCCCAGTACACAGACACGCGTATGCCACTCGGGAAAAAAAATGTCAGTTGAGTATAAGGCTGCGTTTCAATACCAGCCGTAGACAGAGCTAAATAGACGGCAAGACGGGCAGCGGCCATCTTTAGTCTCTTTTCAATTCTGTGTCCTCTATTATAGCCTGTCTGTTCCGTCAAATCTAAGCGAGTACAGAAAAGTCTCAACTTAATCTCATAGTCTGCGACTTTATTACAGCACATACGCGACACTTTCTAGGCAGCATACTAAATTTTGATCTAGTACGCAGTTGACAAGTGTGGCGAGATGGGCTTGTTGGTTCATCTTGAACAGTAGTGGTTGAGCGCTTAGTAAAGACGAGGACAAAGAAAGGAGACACAGCTGAAGATGTGCACCATGGCTGCTTCTCGAGTGCGCACGACGTGATACCGCAAGACGAACGCCGATGTCGGAATTAATGTTGTTAAGTAAAATAGACTTTTTACGCTGCAAAAGTACGTATACAATAATTAATACTTGGCGCATGGCCAACAGCAGGGTTGCAGATCAAGAGATGCGGCTGTCGGTTTAAATATCTCGCGAGAAACCAAGATCTGATAGGCTTGAGCAAGAAGTTCTGGGGGAACCGAGTGGTTCAATTTTTCTGACAACCATAACGAAGCTAAGATGCAATGAAGCCAACGAAAGCCTAAAGACAGTTGACTATAGGTATACGCATTACGACAAACCAATTTCACCACGTTCAGAGCGCATGCGCGGCTGTCCTGTCGGCCCCATGACGACAGCAGTCATCGTGGCTTTCCAACTGTACTCCGGTTCGAGGCAACATTGAGGGGCATATCGAGGAAAATGCAACTGCAGATTTTTTCATCAGTGAACTTTAAGAGATTAAAGTTGGGAGTGGTAGCGTCAGACGACAGACGCATGAATCCGTGATTTTTTTTTTTTTTTTCGTTTGTGTGCTTGTAAGAAAATATAAGTTGATCGAAGACATCGTCTATAAAGGAAAGACACTCTGCAGGAAGTGGACATGTATCTGACGCGACAGTGATCGGAGGAGGCCCAGTTCGCATACACATGAACTGCTTTCCCTGGAAAAGAGTGACAGTTCCCGCAGAGCGTGTGCCTCTTTTGATATACGCTTGCAGTTGCATAGCGCTGACTCGTTTGCATAATTTCATTAGCCCAATGAGCTTGCTGTATCCGTGCGACGAACCTACGAACCCGAATTAGGGACAGCAGCCGCGCATTCCTTTCAGACTTGGAGTGCACGGAATTACCAACCCGACAGAAGAGGAGCGCTTTTCAAGCCGTCGGTATACCGCAAGCTGATTAGCTTTTACTGCGGTGTGTATAGTCCAGGGGGTGCATTTTATGGCGGTACACGTCACATACCATCAATTACCCCGCACGTTATGAGCTAGGACAGTGCCCACATTTACCGACCTGCCGCGGTGGCTTAGCGGAGCTGTGGCGTTCCACTGCTGTTAAGCACGAGGTCCCGGGTGCGATTCCCTGCCTCCGCGGCCGCATTTCGATGCGGACGAAATACAAAAAAGCGTTTGTGTGCTTAGATTTAGCTGCACGTTAAAGTAACCTAAGCGGTCAAAATGTCCTCGGCGCGCCTCTTAATAAAATCGTGGTGCTGGCACGTAAAGCCCCAGAATTTGATTAATTTTAAAACGTATACCGTCGAACCTCGCAATATAATGAATGACGTTGTACTTGCAGCGAAAAACTTCGTGATATCGCGAATTTCGTTACTTCGAGGTTTCGTTAATTCAATGTAACTAGAATCGGGAAACAAAAATAATTCGTTAAGTAGCGAATTTCGTTAAATCGAGGTTCGATATGTGGACGTTTGACCGTATAGCCAGAATGGGGCCCTGGGCGTGGCGGAATAAGAACAGAGAATTTCGAAATGAAATCGAATAATTACAAAATGCAGCCACGGGTTCACAAATACGCGCCCGTTCAATATAATGTTCTGGCCCACAGTGTACCCACCAACCTAGGATCAAAGCCCATAGGATAAGTGTGGACGCAGAATGATGCTGCATGCAGGGCTGTATAAGCACACTCCTTTCCTTGCAAGCTCACAAGGATTTGCCTACGTTGAGCGACGTGCGGCATAGCAAGCGTGATTCACACAGCCTTATATTTTCTCGCGAAACAGATTTCCCGCTGCGAATAGCCTCCACCCATTAAGATCGAAGATAACGCATCAACGCGTATCTACCAACACAGAGCATCCCCGGCGTCTCCTGTCCTTGATTTCTCGTGTTGCGTACAGGTGGCGTGGCGATCGCGAGTATCGCCTTCTGTTAAAAACTGTCAGCCCCTCCACTGGAGTGGAGATGGATGACCAGCGAAGCTGCACTACGTAGGGAATTATGTATTTCCAATTATCGCTATTTACATGTTATGGTGTAATTGGTTATTTGAACTATTAAAGAATGATATATATGATATATATAGAATCTGTAAAGGAATATGTTTATCTAGGTCAATTACTCACAGGGGACCCTGATCATGAGAAAGAAATTTACAGAAGAATAAAATTGGGTTGGAGTGCATACGGCAGGCATTGCCAAATCCTGACTGGGAGCTTACCACTGTCGTTGAAAAGAAAAGTGTACAATCATTGCATTCTACCGGTGCTAACATACGGGGCAGAAACTTGGAGGTTAACAAAGAAGCTCGAGAACAAGTTAAGGACCGCACAAAGAGCAATGGAACGAAAAATCTTAGGAGTAACGTTAAGAGACAGGAAGAGAGCGGTGTGGATCAGAGAACAAACGGGGGTAGACGATATTCTAGTTGACATTAAGCGGAAGAAATGGAGCTGGGCAGGCCATGTAATGCGTAGGATGGATAACCGGTGGACCATTAGGGTTACAGAATGGATACCAAGAGAAGGGAAGCGCAGTCGAGGACGGCAGAAAGTCAGGTGGGATGATGAGGTTAGGAAATTCGCAGGCGCAAGTTGGAATACGCTAGCGCAAGACAGGGGTAATTGGAGATCGCAGGGAGAGGCCTTCGTCCTGCAGTGGACATAAATATAGGCTGATGATGATATATGATCCGGTGGTTCTCATTTATATAGTGACCGCAATGACCATGGCCTTATGGTCGCTACGGTACACGACCATAGGGTGTACGACAAAGGTTGGCACGTTCTTCATAAACACGTCACCAACGCCGCGGGCGTTCGGTGCGAACGCGGGCAAAACGCCGCCGCCGTCGACAACAGTTGTGCGCGTTGTTTGTGTGACCGCACACAACCGCTATCAAAACGCTGGCTGCGTGACGGAACGGCTAAACGCCGTTGTCAACACAGTTAGGGGAGAGGCGGGCGAGAGCCTAGAGAGAGTCGGCGGGACAGAGGGCAGAGGCCGCAGTGGGAGAGCGGTCACGCACACGCACAGTCTAGGGTGTCTCGATGCCCTCCTCGCCCACCGTTCCTTCCACTGGGAAGTCGCGTTTGCTCTCCGCCACGCGTTCGCTCCCCGTGAAAGCGCGCGTCCCTCGCCCTCGCGCGCTTTCACTCGCACATAAGTCGCGTTTGCTCAACCACTAGGTGGCGTTGGTTTGCTCTCCACCGTGCGTTCGCTTCCCGTGAAAGCGCGCGTCCCTCGCCCTCGCGCGCTTTCACTCGCACATACAGCATACAGCCAATGAGAGTTTTTAGATGCGAAGCAGCTTATGGACGGGGCTATGTCGCTCCCTCCCTCCCTCCGCCGTGCGGCGTCCACACCCCTACTGCGCATGTACGCCAAGCTCCGGCTTCCACTTCCGGTTCCGTTTCCGGTTCCGGAAGCCAGCTTCCGGCTTCCGGAGAACGGTTCCGGCGTTTTGCCCGAATGATCCCCCGGTGCTTCGCCCACTCATCATCATTCACTTCGTGGATATGCGGTGTTGAGAAGAGGGCTCGAGCCGCTGCCACGAAACGGCAGCGGCGACAGGCAGATCCCGAACTTCGGGCTCGCGAAGCCGAAAGGAAACGTCATCGCCGCCGAGAAGCTCCTACTGATGCAACGAGGGCTCGCGTAATGGGAACTTGAGTCGACCCCATGGCTGCTTCGCATACTACTCAGGGTTCCCCTGCCGGAAGATGGTGTAATTTTTTTTTCTATTGCCCGACGCGACCATCGAAGAGTGAGCCCTTAACAGCTTCGCTTTACAAACTTTAAATGTATTCATTTATGTATTTGTCGTGATCCTCTGTGCACACACCTCTAACAAGCATACTTTCTCTCGAGTCTACAAGCCTACTCAGTCGTAACACGGACCGCCAACACACAGGTGACGAGGCCGTGGAGGTATCATCAGCTACACTGCTGCTACCTCACTAACTGAAAGAAACTGCGAGACATTTAGACTCCAGCATTGCGTTAGATCTGCAAGTCTATTTTTCTCAAGCAGGAATGCTGCATTAAAGGTCACCTGCAACGTGCAGAGTTCTCTTTTCTGATGATGTTGATTTAAAAATTACGTGAACCAAGGAACCAATGCATATGTTTAAATTTCATTGATGCGGGGTGCAACTGCGGCAGTCTTGCGAGGTAGCATACAGGCCTGTCTGGACATTTTGGAGTGAATTAGAAAGCGCTTCCATGGTATTCAACCGTTGGTTACTGTACAGAAAACACAATTCGAATATCCTCCGTGTGCTTTGCCCAGTCCGTGTGTTGGCTTAAACCGCAATATAGTGCGGTCTTACATTAGCACGTCTTTGTGCTTTAGAGATACGTAAGACATGAAGAACTTGATTCGCTCTTCGATTACGAATAACATAGATGCGCTCACTGTCATTACATTGTTGATCAAAATGTCATGCTACATAATTCTTCACTGCAGGGCTTGTCTTCGTACATTGTCTGCAGAGCGACCAATGTACGAAGATGCTTCCGACTTTCAGTTACGTCAATCCAGTGTTTCATGAGTAGGCTTGGTGTTGCATGAATCCATGTGGCCATCGCTGTTCAGCATAATCAGTTGCATATCATCCTCATTGCCATCGTCATCATCATTATAATCATGTCCACTGCAGGACGGAGGCCTCTTGCACGAGATGATTCCATCTTACCATAAGCCTGCAAATCCCTTAATTTCATCAGATCACTTAATTCTCGGCCGTCCTCGAGTGTGCTTCCCTCCTAAGGCGTTGCGCTGCTGAGCACGAGATCGCGGGATCGAATCCCGGCCGCGGCGGCTGCATTTCGATGGCGGCGAAATGCAAAAAAAAAACGAAAAAAAAAGAAAAAAAAAACGCCCGTGTGCTTGCGTTGCAGTGCACGTTAAAGAACCCCAGGTGGTCACAATTAATCCGAAGCTCTCCACTACGGCGTGCCTCATAATCAGAACTGGTTTGGCACGTTAAACCCTAGAAAGGAAGAATGCTTCCCTCCCCCTCGGTACCCATTGTGTAACTGCAAAAAAACACCGGTTATTACTTGGCATTACTTGGTGTACTGCAGATACTGTGTTGAATTAGGTCACGGAGAAGCTCTATTCGGGCGACTGTTGTACCTGAATAATTCGCGCAACATAATTTTTTCTAAGAGCTTCTTTGACTGCCCTCCTAAAATTCCGCAGGCCAGGAGAAGGCGCTTGAAGACATTACAGAAAGCAGCTAATGAGCGACTTTCAGCGCTTCTGCAGGAAAATTAAAGAACGCGGATTATAGACACGTTCGACGCTAAATGCAGACGCCGCAGATAGTATAGACGACTGCAGACGCTGTGTGTCTCCCCGCAGTCTGCTTCGCAGATGAATAAAGAGAAAACAAAAAGCGTTATTCTATAGGGTTCTATTTACAAACCAGGACGAATTGTCCTTCAACTGCAAAGCTTCCTGAAAAAAAAAAAAAAAAAGAGCGTACAGAAATCACAAGTCACGCGCCAAACTTCGTCTTCCTCTTCCTGTATTTCTGTTCCAATCCCACAAATGACACTCGCTGCTTGACGTTCAGTGTTGGCCGAAGACCTGCCGCCGGAATCTCTGCACTGAAAACCGAAACTACCAAAAAAAATTGTTGAAACGCTAGCCCAGCCTATTAACGCTATCGCATTACAGTCACCCATGCAGGCCTACCATGTGGACCCAGCTTCCTTGACTCTTTCACCGAGTTTCGGCATCGCTGTCTCTCCGAATGGAATTGTGTCTCTCGCATAGTCCAGGCACGCAGTGGGAAATCGCCAAGAACAGCTGTGACGTTTCGCGTGGAGGAGTTTCGAGAGGAAGCCCTTGCCAAGCGGCAAAGGTTTATGCGTCACAAACGATGTTCGCTTAGTTCAATGCAACCCCCAAAGGACATTTACTAACGTCTAGGCTGGGACGTGAAATTGATCGTGTCATTGCCAGGGGGCATTCTGTAAGTGTCCGCCAAGTGAACTGTCGATTTCAGCTGGCGCTGAATGGATAAGAGGTTGGCGCCAGATTGTTTGGTTGGCGCCAACCAAGAGGTTGGCGAGAGATCGGCGCCAGCCTAATACTGGCTCTGACCAATCAGTGCGCGCTGAAGTAAACAGTCGGAATAACCCCGCCTCTCCATCTCCAGTTCCCAGTACAGGCGAGCGTCTCTACAGCGAACTCCTCTGCAACAAAATGACCTTTATAACGAAGGAATAATTCAGCCCCGGTTCTACTGTGAGATTTGCGGTGTGCGACCTTAACATCAAAGTCCCCTGTATGACATGATTTCGAAGGAACCAAGCACTTCGTTATAAATGCATTCGACTGTATCTAGTTGGGGCAAAGTATACCGTTCTAGGTGGAGGAAAGTTAGACAGTGAAATGATCGTAATGCGAGCGCTTTCGAACCGTAAACGCACTCCTAGCTTTGCGGAGTTATCGAGGCGTAGAAACGTAGTTAAAGCGGAACCAGGCAATCTTCCCTCTAGTGAACACGTTACCTCCAAGTATAAATAGATTTGTAAGCTCGCTCTTCGCCCGTCAGAAGCAGCCGCCACTTCGAGCCGACCAAGCATGTTGTGCCAGTTGATGTTTTTTTTTTTTTTTTCATCTTTATTTCGTTTCACTAGCTTCTTTTCGTCTATCGTAAGCCTTAATTACCTTCGCGCGCACTCTGTTGTGTGTAGAGAGAGTATCTCAGTCGGCCATATAAACTTCGCGCGCTTTAAAGCACTTTCTCGGCCGGTGTGGTGCCGTCGTTAAAAAGAGAGAGAGAGAAACGAAGCCTCCTGCACCGGACACCACAATATATCTTCCCAGCTCCGGAGCTGAAGATATACATTCTATGTAGTATACAACCCGTCATAACACCTCTCACATTATACTCGGCGTTTCGTGGCTACAAAAGTGCGATAGAAGAAAACGCGATATGGAGCGCGTCATTACGCGCGAAATGTTCTTTGTCGTGCACGAAGGCTCAATGCCGGAAATATAGATTTTCTTTTTCTTGTTGTCAGTTTAGAGGGGGAAAAAAAGTGCGCGTACTGAACTTTCATACAGCCAAATTAAGACTAAAAAATGATGCCACAAGCTCCCTCCACGCAGCTAACTCCTACAGAACTCATTAAATCACGCAAATGACTTCCGCGTACCAGTCCAATGATAACATGAGGTCAGCGAGGGGTTAAAGATAGTGAGATTTGTTATAACAAGTTATTATAGATTGTCTTCCGACTTCAAGCATGCTGAATACAGAGTACGGCACCAGCAAGTGTATTCAAAGTACACGCTGTACGTGCCTGTGCTAATCACTTCATAGTCTGGCCGCAGAAAGAGCGATATCAGTGGTTTCTTCGGTGGAATATCCGCGGACAGTATGATAATGGTCATTAGCACCCACCGTCATCAAAGCCGATGGCAATGACCGACATCTCTGAAATAAGTAAAAGTCTCAGTATTCCGGACGTTTTGTTATTGTTTCGACTCCTGTTCGGTTCAGTACTTCACTAACGCAATAAAGACTTACGGCAGATTACGTCAAACCTTGTTTGCACCAACAGCCATGGATGACAGCGATTCCCGAGTCCTGTGTGGATGGCCACGTATCAATGCACACTGCATGCGCCAACATGTCGCAATATACAGCAAATGCAGAATATTCAGGAAGTTGTTTGTGAGCTGACGTGTTCTTTGACATATGAACTAACGATTATATTGAACATGAAATCGAGTATTAATACTTTTAATTATAATTAATTCATTGACGATTTAAAAGTATTCGTTCGTTAGACGTCACTAGTATCGAATTCCAGAATGAAAGCGCCTGCGAATTCTGACAACTTCCTCCCATATGTTAAGTTCTAGCAACTGCAGTGTAAGTTAAACGGTAACCGCTAATGCAGTCTCGTGTTAGGTTCAGGTAGAGTGAATGACCTTTAAATCTATGCGTTCGTTGTACTACATCATTCGATAAATCATTTCGGCTATGTTCTTCATCGCCGAGCCGAAATTCATGATCCTATGGACGGACATTAAGTCAGTCTATTCTGTGACGTCACTCCTTCACAACGTCTTCTGAATGTATCCGGCGCGGAAAGATGTGAACTGTTAGCGGAGAAAATAGCTGCTGGAGGACGAAATTTGGCCAAGATATGTATGAAAGCAGAGACGTCATTGCCTGACGTCCCACAATTCGAGCTGTCTCTACTGGTCTCTTTTTTATCTTCGTACATATGCGAGTTAGTTTGCGTGACCTTTGTCGGTGTCAGAAATGTGGCTACACGCGATTGTGAAGACCTTTCTCCGGCATGACGTGGAGTTCGAACTTTATACCGGTTTAAGTACACTGCTCCCGAAAGTTAAATGCCCTTGCTTTAGCATAATGGAATATTAACCATCTTCGGCGTCGGTCATTGACAAAATTTTTGACTTCAGAGGTTGCCTGTGGGGAATTTGAGGGATTTGTCGCTGTTTACGTCATAATATACATTTGCGCTAATGTTCTGACGTACCAGATGTCCGTTATCTTCTCACTTTTTTTTCTCTCCTAAGCGAGATATACCAGTGTGCCTTGACTTAACAGAAAAGTCGAGAAGAATCAAGAGGGGGCTAGATTTACAACAGCAGTAATATGAAGCCAACAGACAACGAAGTTAACGAAACTCTGAAGGAAATCGGCATTCGTTTAACTTACTGAACCGTAGAATCAATCATGTATTAGCTCTCAATGTTCGATAATCTTCACATTATTAATAGAGGAAAATCAGCTTGCAACTCGCCGGAGCCCAATGCACGTCTCCGCTAGGGAGGCAAGAATTAACGCAAATAAATTTAAACACAACGCACACAAGAAGGGAAGAGAAAGAAAGGCAAGTGCTTCCGCGCATGCCTGATTTACGTGGCTCTCCCATTTGAGCTATACCGTTAAGGTTGTTCCTCCGTTCAGTTTTCTTGGATATTTGTGTACGCGTGTTTATAACCGTGACTTCGGAGTGTTAGCTCTTACACCAAAAATGGTGTAAGGGTGAGAGTTATTTACACCGTTTACACTGTTGTTTACATTAAGTGTGTACGAATCAGATGGTCGCTTTAAGCGTGACACGCATGCACTGAATACGCTATAAGCGCGACCGCTTGGTGAACTGTTTCAGCGGAACACTCGTCGTGATCATGGACAACTGTAAGGATTACAAAGTCAGTCTGTATTTCACGCACTCAAATTACTTATACTCGACCGGCGCTGTTTATGCTTCACAGATCGGTGGACGCAAAGCCGGTAGACGGACATCGCGCGAACTCTCGTACAAGGAAGCAGAAGTCACTTGTTGGAAGCCGACGTCATCTGAACAAGAAATATTTCCGTGGGACAGCTGCATACGCATCGTGAGGGTAAGTTTCTTTCTTGGGGTTGTATTTTCTTTTTCTTTATTTTCATTCGTGCGTGCGGCGTCCCTTGCTTTCCCTGAATGCCGTCTGCTGCCGTCTATCGCGAGTGAAGTGATCCAGACGATTCGAAAGATGTCGTCTGCTTTGTGATAGACGTGCCTCCGGTCGTCACTAAGGATGATCGTTTTATATTTACACGGTATCGTAAACGTTACGCCAACGCTTCTTCGTAATGAGAGAAACCAACGCACGTAATCGCAGGGATCACCACACCCTACGAGCAGTGATTTTGGTGACAACCGCGCGAAAGCGATGTATGGGGGGAAATTAAATGTTCGCCACTTACAGGATGCAATGAGCTTGATTCCGACGCAGCGACGATGCAGTTGTGGCTCGCTGTCGTGAAGCCAGCAGGAGGTAATAAGTTGTCGTCCTTTCAATCAGCCGCTCTCGGGAAGTCTTTCGTGACGTCACTGGATGCTGGACGAAATTCTTTCACCGACTTATGGAATGTCTTTCCCGCAGGTTTCGATGATTGGTGTGCACTATGTTCACGGATTCTCCAACACTCCAAACTGTGCTTGAGAAGTTTCACTTTTGATGAAAAGAAAAAAAGTGTAGAAACGTGAACTAATCAAAGCAAATCGCTGTTCCTCCGATGCAGACGACAGAAAGAAAACTCCAGAGAGAAGTTCCAGACGACACAATCCTTCCGCACAGTGGCTAGCAGACGGAAACACCACAGGGCGTCCCGCGCGTACTCCTCCGCGCAAACGAACGATCGCGCGCTCCGGCACCTGGCAACAGGTGTGTGCAGACGACGCTTTTCGGGCGCCCCAAACGCCTCGCAGACGAAAAAACGCGCGCTCGCACGGTCGTAGTCGATCGAAATTTTTTTCTCCTACGTTTCGCGCACAGGCCCAGACAAACTTCGCAACGCGCGCAGCGGCTTAAGCTAGACCATCCCACAGCAGCGGTCGCCGGTGCTCGCGTCGTCTGCCGCGCGCGGTCTCCCAAATGCGTCGGCCGAGAACCGCTGCCGCCGCAAGCGCCGCTTCCCCGCCGCCACCACAGCGAGCGAACGGCCAGCAGCCATCCGTGCACAGGCGCCGATGCCCCCCACGCATGCGCGCTTTCGCCGCCGGCGCCGCTTCCACGCCCCGTTGGGACAGGCTGAATAAAAACTGCGCATGCAACACCACTTCACCATAAACGGCGGCTAGCGCGCTCTCCCCCACCTCCTCAACCTCCGCCTACGCCCGTGACGACAACATGACGTCACGACACAACGAGGCGGTGACAGAAGGGAAGAGTCTCGAAAATGAAAAAAAGAGCGGGAAAACAGACGGCGCGCTACGCAAATGTAGGTCTCATTGTAATTTTTTCCTCGGCAAATTGGCGGCAGGTAGGACGCTAAAGTGGGTAAAACATCGTACGCGAAACGACTGCCTGCGTCTGGTTTTTTGCAGCTTTCGTACAACGCGGTGAATGAAGCGAGTATTTCTTTCGTGTTCAAACTTTACTCGACGCGCGGCACAAGGTGGTTAGCGAGCGCCATCTCCCAGCGCTTAGTCTAAGCTCTCTGGTTTCACTTTCTCAACATCGTCTGCTCAAGGCGGTCGCCGCCGTTGTGGTGCCCTAGGGAGATAGAGCGGAAAGCGGGCGCTCTAAAAAAGACCGCCGCCAGTACACGACGGTACGCGGCGCCACATACCGGTCCTCGACTTTTTTTTCCGCTCCTGTCGGGCAGCCACCGTGCAGGCACTCGTGTCATTTGCATATGCAGGGAGTGAAATTCTCCGCTTTGCAAAATGAGATAACGACATCGTATATAACGGTCGCTTTGGCCGGCTTTACAAGCGAAATGCTCCGACAGGTTGCAGCGTGGACGCCATCTAGCCACTCACATTGTTTCATGGGTGACTAGGTTTCTCGTTTGTCGCACTATGCAATCTGTAACCTCCGCGTCGGCCGGTTGGCGTGTAGCACCTGCCCGTTTTGGAACGGCGCGCCGCGGCCTCTAACCGGGCGACCTTGCCTGCCCACGATGAAGAGTACGGGAGCGTGATCCGACGACGGAAAAGGCCTGCCAAATTGCGATCCCACTTGAACCGGCCTGCGGCTTGCCCTTTTCTTATTTTTTTGCTCTTTCATCGATTTCGCCTCGTTCGTTTGGGGGGCAGGTGCGCTATTGCCCTTGTGTCAGACCGCGTGCTGTGGTCTCAGTGTGTGTTTGGTTTCATGCGCCCGAATCACGACGTTCGTATCGAACCTTCGGGTGGCCGCCGCCGTGGTTCGAACGTTTGCCGCGTCTTGGGGGGCGTGACGTAGCCGTTTGTGGCCGGTTTGCGTAATCATCGAAAGGCGCTGGCGTGCGGTGTAGGTAAGGCATTTCTAGGGGGCGCGCTAACGCCGTCGCTACGCACCTTCGGTTGTTGCAGATGGTAGCTAGCGTGCTTGTTATACCGTTGTTCGAAGACGAAAAGGGATGGCGTAAGCTCGCGAGTACTCCTGCTTTGACGAATTTGCTGGCGAGAGGGTCGTTTTCGCGCGATGTGTGTCCGAAATTTCTCTACGGTTGTGGTGCGTTGAAGGGATTGTACAGCGACATTGAAACTTTGTAACGAGTGGCGTTGTGTGCGAGGTGGCTGTCAGTAAAGCTAGACCGACCGAAGCTACGTGTATGAAAGATTTGTTTGATGCTCGAATAAAAAAAAATATTGACGCTCTTGTTGAAGGTTGTATTTAGATTGCCTCGCATGTATGACATCTGTCTCATGAGACGTCACCGAGCATCGCGTGCACGTCACAGAACCCCAGGTGGACGAAGTCAAAGTAACAGTGGAGCCCTCCAGTACGACGTCTCTCGCATCGATTTGGCTAAACCCATTTGATCTTGGAGTTCGATAAGCACCTAGATTTTCATAATAGGATGTCTTTATTGTGCTGCTTTCAGACGTTAAACGCCTTCACCACAATCATCATCATCAGAAGGCCAGAGCCGGAATAAGCTTAGCTGTTCGATCCATATTTTTCCTCGGCTCTAGAGTATTGCGCGACACTCGAACCCGGATATATCGAATCTGAAGAGTTTGATATATAGGTAATTCGATATATAAAATGAAAGTTTGCTACAAAAATTTTCTAGGGGATATTACGGCAGTTCTTTATACACAATAATTCGTTATATATGGGTTCGATATATCTTTGTTCGGCTGTGCACCGTTCGAGTAAGCTCCCTCACAAAGAATATTGTGCGTACAAATTAGGAGCCAACATCTGCACAGGATATGACTTGAAGCGAACACTATGGTCTTCTACTGTCCCCGATTAGGCTAATCTCTTTTCTGCTAAGTGCTAAGGAATGTGCGCTGATAAATGTGCCATATCAGGGAAACGTTCTCGTTAGCCTCGTTAGTCTTACAGCGCGTTACAACGTTGATAAACGTTAACTCACGGCGGATGCTGATAAAGATTAATGAATGCTGCTAAAACATGTGTGCTATTTCACTATTAACGGGAGCTCTATTTGGAACAACCGTATTGCAGACCGGTCGAAGAAAGAATACGCCTGCCCCCCACTGATCCTGAACGACATACAGAGTGTTTTCTTTTTAGCTATTTTCAGGGAAAAGAAAAACAAAATATGGGGGGAGGGGGGGGGCTGTGCAGATCTTTTTAAAATAAAGAGAGAGAGAGAGAAGTTTAATGATACGAAATGCAGAGAGGTCGGCTTGAGGTATATTCCTCTAGCCAGCTACTCGGCGTTGGGGGAAGGGGAAGAGGCAAGGAAAAATGGAAGAAAGAGGCGCGTGATGGGGGACGATGAGGAGAAAAGGAGGATGCAAAACATATGGCAAGCAATTTGGCATGCTCAAAGCCTACAGTCCAGGCCCGTACTTTTTAAAAAGTCCAGTAACTCCTGGATGGCCTTGAAACTCGACGGAGCGTCTGGACAAGGGCCTAAAATAACGTCCTCCGAAAACGGTGGGCTGTCGAGGCGCATTTTAAAATAAACACTATGCAGGGGAGTTGCTAGGCAAGGCGTGCATACTTCGTTCCTCATAACGTGAGTTTCAGAAGAGTCCCAGGTTATCGAACCGGGACTGAATGGAAAACCGAGAAAAAGCGAAAAAAAAAAAAAACGTTGTTTTTTGCTCGAACCTGAACTGGGCCGGAACGTTGCGGTCCTGTCTCTTTTTTTTCACTCCGGAGTGAACTAGACCTAAAAAAATAAAATGAAAAGCGGACAGATCCCAGCCTCTGTGGGAATCGATGTTATGCGAAGCCGTGTGCGGAGAGCCTACCAAGTTAACGGAACGACCATGAGAGCACCAATACGTAGGCGGCTCTTTCATGACCTACATGACACGCATGTCATGACATTCATGTCATGAGTCCTCAGGAGTCCCTTTAGCTACACCCAAGAGACCTTAAGGTGAAAGTCTTAGTCATGCTCATGACTATGACTTCGACCATGAACCTGTAGTCTTTTCCTTCACTTAGTACCACATCCAAACCCAATTCATTCATTTTTGGGTGTTAATCTTTTTTTCGCTGAGTCAGTCTCGTTTTTGCTCAGTCATGGTCATGACTATGACTTCTACTACAATCCTTTAATGTTTCCTTCACTTAGTGCCCACGCCCTAACCCATGTCAGTGGTTTTTGAGTATTAATCTTTTTTCGCTGAGTCATTGTCATTTATGCGTAATCATGCTCATGACTGATTTCTACCACCATCCTTTAGTGTTTCCTTCACTTAATGCCCACGTCCGAACCCATTCCAGTGGTTTTTGAGTGTTATTCCTTTTTTCGCTGAGTCATTCTCATTTTTGCTGAGTCGTGGTCATGACTATGATTTCTACCAGCATCCTTTAATGTTTCCTTCATTTAGTACCCACATCCGAACCCATTTCAGTGGTTTTTGAGTTATTCATTTCTCTGGGTCATTGTGATGACCTACATGACACGCATGTCAGGACATTTATGTCATGACCTATCACTTATGTTTGTCATACACTGCTGTCATACTATGCCTTTTATGGTACCTAACAAGTTAACGAAACGACCATGAGAGCACAAAGACGTAGGCGGATAGATAGATAGATAGGCATATGGTTGGGAACGTGTCATTGCTCATTGGAGCCAAAGTTTTACGTCTTAGGCCTTTGTGTTGTCCAAAGCAACCACCGTCCTCGGACTACTTTCCTGGATGATGTTTTTCAATGGAGCATTCAGAATGCGTAACGAACTCGCGAATTAAGATTACACCTGCAAGGTTTTGAGGCAGAGAGTAAGGCTTTTATCTAACTGTGCACTGTATCCTTAGCAGTAAGCAATGTGCGAATCAAATAATCAAAATTACTTTCGTGTGACGCCAGCGCTTTTCATATTTGACGCAGTGGGCAGTTCGACCTTCCGCACCTGTACAACGCGGCGCGGTATAAACCGTGACCGTCAAACTTTACACCTGAGCGTCTCTTTCCACGTCCCGAATATGTTACCATTAGTCAGTACGCCCAGTCTGTTGCAGAAATACGATGTGTTAAAGAAACAGCTTCGCACATTAACAGCGAAGCTGTTTAAGCCAGCCGTAATCGGGTGGTTCGTGGTTCGTATCAAGAAACAAAAAGTGGTCGCAGTTTCACCTGAAAGGCGAAGCATCAATAGCGATAGCAAATTTGTTGAGAGCTATACGGGGTAATGATAATAGCTTGATCAGCTGTATAAACTTGGACATGCAGCAGCACCGGCAACACGCAGAACTAATGTCGACGCTGTCGGCGTTTTGCCAGCTTTCACACAAATTGCTGACTGTTGCCGGAGCCTCTGATATAAATAGGCACCGGGTGCCGCAGCTCAACGTCACCTCCCTTTCCTCCCCCCCCCCCCCCCCGGCCTTTCGCGCGTCGGAAGAAGGCACGTTTGCTCTACATATATGGTGATTGTAAAGGAGGAAAGAGACGCCTACTTCTGCAGCCCTTAAGGAAGCACGGCGCAGAACGCGCGTTTTTTCTCCGCGGTGGGTTCACTCCCCGTGAAAGAGCGCGTCCCTCGCGGCCTTTCACTCGCACATACAGCGTTCGGCGGCGCGCGGCGACGATTTCATCTCCATTGACGTCATATGGAACCTCACGGCAACGGCAACGCGACGGCGACGGCGACGCCGACGGCAGAAATCTGCTTTGGAGTGTCCATATAATTGCTATCGCAATAAAAGAAAATACTTTCTTGCCGAGGCTGTTTGTCGCGTATTTCTTGCTGCCTCGGCAAGAAAGTTTATTTTCTTATGTTTCTTGATACGAACCACGAACCACAGATTACGGCTGGCTTAATGCGAGGTACGCCGATGCTGCCCGGCATATTAAAAGAAGCGCCTGTGCCCTAAGTGTCACGGATCACCAAGGCAAAGAACTCGCCGCTGTCACCATCCGGGCAAGAGCCACCGAGACTGCAGAGGAAACAGCAATCGTTCTGGCGATAACAACTTGCCCGGAAGTAGCCGTAATTCTCACTGATTCCCAAGCAGCAGCTCGCAACCATCAAAAAGGACGCATATCAGAACCCGCACTCAAGATACTTCAAAATCACATCGCACGAGCCCCACTCCCCGACACCCACATCAACTCGATTCCAGGCCATCAGGGCATGGCAGGAAATGAGGTGGCACACGCCGCAGCCCGCGAGCATACCAGCCGGGCTTTCCTGCCATCATACACTAGGCCAGCCGCCAACGTTGATGACGTCGGCCTAAAGTACTCGGAGCTTCTGCAACACTACCGACTCAGCAGAAGAACGTGCCCATCACCACACAAGAATTAAGCTGAGCAAAGAGGAAGGAGTCATCCTCCGCAGCCTACAGACAAACACCTATGTACACGGAATAATCATGCACAGACTCTATGCTACCAGTACTCGTACACTGCACTCACTGTGCCGTCCCAGACACCCTGCAACAGATGGTCCAGGATTGCCAGCTGTATAAACTTGGACATGCAGCAGCACCGGCAACGCGCCGAACTGTTGTCGACGCCGTCGGCATTTTGCCCGCGTTCGCCAAAATGCGTGCGGCGTTGGTGACTGTTGCCGGACCACTGCCGCAGCTAAACGTCGCCTCCCTTCCCTCCCCCTTCCCCCCCTCCCCCACGGCCTCTCGCGCATCGGAAGAAGGCGCGTTTGCTCTACATATATGGTGATTGTAAAGGAGGAAAGAGACGCCTACTTCTGAGCCCTTAAGGAAGCACGGCGCAGAACGCGCGTTTGTTCTCCGCCGTGCGTTCACTCCCCGTGAAAGAGCGCGTCCCTCGCGCCCTTTCACTCGCACTACAGCGTTCGGCGGCGCGCGGCCTTGGCGCTGAGCCGTGCTCCCTCAAGGGCTGCAGAAGATAGCGCCAACCTTTCCCTTTCCCTCAAGAACCACTTACCGCGCGGCCACGATTTCATCTCCATTGACGTCATACGGAACCTCACGGCGAAAGAAGCACCACAACTCAGCGCACTTCAATACCACCACTGAAACGTGGAAGGCGATGCTTTCCTCTGACGACCTGGACGACCAACGCAGGTCTTGTCGCCCGGGCCAAGAAGGCAGCCCAAGCCAGAGGGTTCCTGGAATAAGGAATCCTCCCACCTAGGGTGAACCGGGCCGTGACTCGGATTACCATTTCAGAAAATAAAAGTTTATTTCTCTCTCTCTCTTTGCCGAGGCGGGATTCGAACCCGCGTGCCCCCAGTCCCAAGGCGAGCGTCGTAACCTCTAGGCTATATACAGCCTTTTTTTTCTTTTATGGTATTTATGACGAATATAAAGCGTACATGCGTAAGGTTTTTCATAGCGGTCAAAACAGTCATAGCCGCGTCTACAAGCACAAAACAAACACTTCACAGTACAATTATCACAGAAAACAGTTTTAGAACTAAAACGCAAGCGAAAGGATATACTGCATCAACCATGGATACCAGTCAGGTTGGGAGTCTCTCTGATCATAAAAGCCGGCAGATCCCACGCCCTATGGGAATCGATGTTATGCGAAGCAGTGTGCGGGGAGCCTATAAAAAGTTAACGAAACGACCATGAGAGCACCAAGACGTAGGCGGCTCTTTCATGACCTACATGACACGCATGTCATGACATTCATGTCATGAGTCCTCAGGAGTCCCTTGAGCTACACCCAAGAGACATTAAAGCGAAAGTCTTAGTCATGCTCATGACTATGACTTAGACCATGAACCTTTATTCTTTTCCTTCACTTAGTACCACATCCGAACACATTTCATTCATTTTTGAGTGTTAATCATTTTTCGCTGAGTCATTCTCGTTTTTGCTGAGTCATGGTCATGACTATGACTTATACTACAATCTTTTAGTGTTTCCTTCTCTTAGTGCCCACGCCCTAACCCATTTCAGTGGTTTTTGAGTATTAATCTTTTTTCGCTGAGTCATTGTCATTTTTGCTGACTCATGCTCATGATTATGATTTCTGCCATCATCCTTTAAAGTTTCCTTCACTTAATGCCCACGTCCGAAACCATTCTATAGTGGTTTTTGAGTATTAATCTTTTTCGGCGAGTCATTGCCATTTTTGCTGAGTCATGCTCATGATTATGATTTGTTCCATCATCCTTTAAAGTTTCCTTCACTTAATGCCCACGTCCGAAACCATTCTACTGTTTTTGAGCGCTAATCTTTTTTTTCGCTGAGTCATTGTCAGTTTATGCGTAGTCATGCTCATGACTGATTTCTACCACCATCCTTTAGTGTTTCCTTCACTTAGTGCCACGTCCGAACCCATTTCAGTGGTGTTTGAGCATGAAACTTTTTTCGCTGATTCATTCTCATTTTTGCTGAGTCGTGGTCATACTATGATTTCTACCAGCATCCTTTAGTGTTTCCTTCATTTAGTACCCACATCTGAACCCATTTCAGTGGTTTTTGAGTTAATCATTTCGCTGGGTTATTGTCATGACCTACATGACACGCATGTCATGACATTTATGTCATGACCTATCACTTATGTTTGTCATACACTGCTGTCATACTATGCCAATTATGGTACCTAACAAGTTAATGAAACGACCATGAGAGCACCAAGACGTAGGCGGCTGTTTCATGACCTACATGACACGCATGTCTTGACATATCATTTATGCTTGTCATATACTCTTGTCATGGTATGGCAATTTTGGTACATAGCAACTTACCGAAACGACCATGAGAGCACAAAGACGTAGGCGGACAGATAGATAGATAGATAGATAGATAGATAGATAGATAGATAGATAGATAGATAGATAGATAGATAGATAGATAGATAGATAGATAGATAGATAGATAGATAGATAGATAGATAGATAGATACTGTCAAAGTAGCAAATGTTCGCCAAGAAATGCTTCGTATTTAAAAAAGTTGTCGCAGTTTCACCTGAAAGGCGAAGCATCAATTGCGATAGCAAATTTGTAGAGAGCTATACGGAGTAATGATAGTAGCTTTATCAGCTGTATAAACTTGGACATGCAGCAGCACCGGCAACACGCAGAACTGTTGTCGACGCCGTCGGCGTTTTGCCCACGTTCGCACAAAATGCGTGCGGCGTTGGTGACTGTTGCCGGAGCCTCTGATACTGATAGGTACTTGGTGCCGTAGCTAAACGTCCCCTCCCTCCCCCCCCCCCCCCCCCCCCCCACGGCCTTTCGTGCGTCAGAAGAAATCGCGTTTGCTCTACATATATGGTGATTGTAAAGGAGGAAAGAGACGCCTACTTCTGCAGCCCTTAAGGGAGCACGGCACAGAACGCGCGTTTGTTCGCCGTGCGTTCACTCCCCGTGAAAGCGTGCGTCCCTCGCGCCCTTTCACTCGCACATACAGCGTTCGGCGGCGCGCGGCGACAATTTCATCTCCATTGACGTCATACGGAACCTCACGGCGACGGCGACGACAACGGCGACGGCGACGCCGGCGGCAGAAATCTGCTTTGGAGTGTCCATATAATTGCTATCGCAATAAAACAAATTATTGAATCGTCGCGAGGGCACATCACGAGTCGCCGTATAGCGTCGAAGTCCCTAGTACAACGAAATTTGTTTAGAACGGCTATGATATCGTCCACACAACAATGGTTGTTTGTGTACTGTCCAATGTTCATATGCGATCCGGTTTAAAGCAGGAAAGACACTTTTCACAAGTTGCAATGTTATCCCGGCTCAAGCGCACATAGGAGTGGTCGATGGTCATTGGAGCCAAAGTTTTACGTCTTATACCTTTGTGTTGTCCAAAGCAAGCACCGTCCTCGGACTACTTTCCTGGATGATGTTTTTCAATGGAACTTTCAGAATGCGTAACGAACTCGCGAATTAAGAGTACACCTGCAAGGTTTTAAGGCAGAGAGTAAGGCTTTTATCTAACTGTGCACTGGACCCTTCGCAGTCAGCAATGTGCGAATCAAATAATCAAAATTACTTTCGTGTGACGCCAGCGCTTTTCATATTTGACGCGGTGTGCAGTTCGACCTTCCGCACCTGTACAGCACGGCGCGGTACAAACCGTGACCGTTAAACTCTACACCTGAGCGTCTCTTTCCACGTCACGAATATGTTACCATTAGTCAGTCCGCCCAGTCTGTTGCAGAAATACGATGTGTTAAAGAAACAGCTTCGCACATTAACAGCGAAGCTGTTTAAGCCAGCCGTAATCTGGTGGTTCGTGGTCCGTATCAAGAAACAAAAGAAAATAAACCTTCTTGCCGAGGCGGTTTGTCGCGTATTTCTTGCTGCCTCGGCAAGAAAGTTTATTTTCTTTTGTTTCTTGATACGAACCACGAACCACAGATTACGGCTGGCTTAATGCGAGGTACGCCGATGCTGCCCGGCATATTAAACGAAGCGCCTGTGCCCTAAGTGTCACGGATCACCAAGGCAAAGAACTCGCCGCTGTCACCATCCGGGCAAGAGCCACCGAGACTGCAGAGGAAACAGCAATCGTTCTGGCGATAACAACTTGCCCGGAAGTAGCCGTAATTCTCACTGATTCCCAAGCAGCAGCTCGCAATCATCAAAAAGGACGCATATCAGAAACCGCACTCAAGATACTTCAAAATCGCATCGCACGCGCCCCACTCCCCGACACCCACATCAACTCGATTCCAGGCCATCCGGGCATGGCAGGAAATGAGGCGGCACACGCCGCTGCCCGCGAGCATACCAGCCGGGCTTTCCTGCCATCCCACACTAGGCCAGCCGCCAACGTTGATGACGTCGGCCTAAAGTACTCGGAGCGTCTGCAACACCACCTACTCAGCAGAAGAACGTGCCCATCACCACACAAGAATTAAGCTGAGCAAAGAGGAAGGAGTCATCCTCCGCAGCCTACAGACAAACACCTATGTACACGGAATGCGCAGACTCTATGCTACGCAGTACTCGTACACATGCACTATCTGTGCCATCCCAGACACCCTGCAGCACATGGTCCAGGACTGCCCACTGCGTGACGCATCCCCAGACCCCAGCTCAACAAGACGACTCCAAACAAGGACGCCCCATAGAGGCTAAAGAAGAGCACCACAACTCAGCGCACTTCAATACCACCACTGAAACGTGGAAGGCGATGCTTTCCTCTGACGACCTGGACGACCAACACGTTCTTGTCGCCCGGGCCAAGGAGCCAGCCCAAGCCACAGGGTTCCTGGAATAAGGAATCCTCCCACCTAGGGTGACCGGGGTCGTGACTCGGATTATCATTTCAGAAAATAAAAGTTTATTTCTCTCTCTCTTTTCTTGCCGAGGCGGGATTCGAACCCGAGTGCCCCCGTTCCCAAGGCGAGCGTCGTGACCTCTAGGCTATATACAGC
Source organism: Dermacentor silvarum (assembly GCF_013339745.2). Lineage (NCBI taxonomy): Eukaryota > Metazoa > Arthropoda > Arachnida > Ixodida > Ixodidae > Dermacentor > Dermacentor silvarum. The sequence goes on along the minus strand of NC_051163.1, from coordinate 33,791,292 downwards.
CTTTTTTTATGGTATTTATGACCAATATAAACCGTACATGCGTAAGGTTTTCATAGCGGTCAAAACAGTCATGGCCGCGTCTACAAGCACAAAACAAACACTTCACAGTACAATTATCACAGAAAACAGTTTTAGAACTAAAACGCGAGGGAAAGGATATACTCCATCAACCATGGATACCAGTCAGGTTGGGAGTCTCTCTGATCATAAAAGCCGGCAGATGCCACGCCCTATGGGAATCGATGTTATGCGAAGCAGTGTGCGGGGAGCCTATAAAAAGTTAACGAAACGACCATGAGAGCAAGACGTAGGCGGCTCTTTCATGATCTACATGACATGCATGTCATGACATTCATCTCATGAGTCCTCAGGAGTCCCTTTAGCTACACGGAAGAGATCTTAAGGCGAAAGCCTTACTCATGCTCATGACTACGACTTCGACCATCAAACTTCAGCCTCTTCCTTCACTTAGTACCACATCCGAACCCATTCCGTTGATTTTTGAGTGTTGATCTTTTTTCGCTGAGTCATTCTCATTTTTTCTATGTCATGGTCATGGCTATGACTTCTCCCACAATCGTTTAGTCTTTCCTTCACTTAGTGCCACGTCCGAACCCCTTTCACTGGTTTCTGAGTGTTAATCTTTTTTTTTCGCTGAGTCATTCTCACTTTTCCTGAGTCATGGTCATGACTATGATTTCTACCAGCATCCTTTAGTGTTTCCTTCACTTAGTACCCACGTCCGAACCCATTCCAGCGGTTTTTTAGTGTTAATCTTTTTCACTGGCTCATTGTCATGACCTACATGACACGCATATCATGATATTCATGTCATGACCTATCATTTATGTTCGCCATACACTCTTGTCATACTATGCCAATTTTGGTACATACCAAGTTAACGAAACGACCATGAGAGCATAAAGACGTAGGCGGCTAAGTAGATAGATAGATAGATAGATAGATAGATAGATAGATAGATAGATAGATAGATAGATAGATAGATAGATAGATAGATAGATAGATAGATAGATAGATAGATAGATAGATAGATAGATAGATAGATAGATACTGTCAAAGTAGCAAATGTTCGCCAAAAAATGCTTCGCATATAAAAAAATTTTTTTTTTGTTCCGGCTAGGCGCCTTTTCTGGAGGCTAGCTCTCATCCGTGCATCACCTATGCTACCTCGCTTGTAAGTGCACACCACCTTCCCCTAATTTTCGCAGAACCAGCACCATTAGCACGGTTTCTAACGTATCGCGTTGAGGAGGGGAGGGTGGGGGGGCATACATGTTAGTATTGCACTCATAAGCGTTGAAAGTATCGTATGGAAGTATTGCACACGTGCTCTTCTGATTTCATCGGTGCTGTGCCTATCATCATCATCATCATCAGCCTATATTTATGTCCACTGCAGGACGAAGGCCTCTCCCTGCGATCTCCAATTACCCCTGTCTTGCGCTAGCGTATTCCAACTTGCGCCTGCGAATTTCCTAACCTCATCATCCCACCTGACTTTCTGCCGTCCTCGACTGCGCTTCCCTTCTCTTGGTATCCATTCTGTAACCCTAATGGTCCACCGGTTATCCATCCTACGTATTACATGGCCTGCCCAGCTCCATTTCTTCCGCTTAATGTCCACTAGAATATCGTCTACCCCCGTTTGTTCTCTGATCCACACCGCTCTCTTCCTGTCTCTTAACGTTACTCCTAAGATTTTTCGTTCCATTGCTCTTTGTGCGGTCCTTAACTTGTTCTCGAGCTTCTTTGTTAACCTCCAAGATTCTGCCCCGTATGTTAGCACCGGTAGAATGCAATGATTGTACACTTTTCTTTTCAACGCTGTGCCTATATATACTACTATATAAACTACTATATACTACTGGCTAAAGTACTAATTCTGGCCGAGCACTGATATCACGATCTCGCATATCATTTGCCAAGACGTTCAGACTTCCCCCTGAAGCCAGTGACACCAACGTATGTCGGGGACGCATGTACAACACACTCTTCACCGTCGTGTTTAATCTTTCCCTTCACTGCTCTCTTTCCTCGTCGCACTCGTAAACAAATTATCGCTCTTAAGAGACAAAAAGCGTTGGATTGCAATTCGTTACACTGATCATTGTAATTCCCACAACCCTAACGGTGTAAACTGGCATGATAAGTATAAACGAACACATCCGCGCACTCAACTTCGCGCGCCACTGACGGAATCACAACTGCCCAGCCGGCCGCGGTGTTCCATGCGCCGGCGCTTGCATATTAGGCACCGATAATTATACACGCAAGACGCCACACGACGAGCAGCTGAGCCAAGCCATTCGCCCCACATGGCCGCTAGCCCTGACCTTCGGAGCGACGGATTAAAAGAAGGGTAATAAGGCTTGAATAATCGCCGCCCTCCTCCCGTGTTCGTCCCTCCCTGGCTCACGCTCAAAAAAAAAAATTAAAATAATAAATAAAGACAGAATCAACCCGCTCCCCCAAACCGCCTCTCCCTCATACAGCCTCTCTTTCCCATGGCCGTCACGATTAGAGCCTAGCCAACGGCACCGATTACCCTCCACGAGCGATCTGCGTCACGTTTCGAGACCGGCTCACTCGGAAACCGCCCCAAAAGCTCCGGTCAGGTGTTTCGTGCGTTTCTGCTATGCCATGCTCTGGGGAATAACAATGAAATCGGGATGCCGTACTGACCACCTTTTCTGTTTCTCTCTGTCTCTCGCGCTTGACGCTTTCCTTTCGCGTAGAAGAATCCGTGCGCGAGGTGACATTGCCCTCCCCCAACACCCTTTTTACGTTGTTTGGTTAAAGCCTCTCTACGTCGCACGTGATCAATTAGTTAAATGAGCACGGTGTCGCAGACGTGTGTGTGTTCGTGTATGAGAGAGTCTTGCGGGTGCTGTTAGGGGCGCGTTGCGTGCTCTTGTGAGTGAGTGCGTGGGATGGGGGAGGAGGATGAAGGGAAAGAGTGGGAGAGGGAGGGGCGTTGTTCGCGATGCGTCATATCTAGGGCTCCGTGTTTTCGGTGTTTATTTTTCTTGAAAATCGGCGAGTGTTTATCGGAGCTTATATTTCTGGCGGAAATTCGACGTTTATCGGAGTTTATTTCCCGTAAATCCCCAATTCTCAGAAATTCGGAGTTTTGCATTATTCTCAAAACCCGAAAATCTTAGATCAATTCATACCTGAATACTAAAATATCAAAACACACGAAGCACATTTCATTTTTCCTAGAACGTTTGAATGGACAAAAACGTATACGCACAAGTGAAATACTTGAACACAGAACACCTTTAATTTTGCGTATAACAACCTTAGCTTAAAGCTTATTGTAAAACACGCAAGCATACTTTGCGAGATTGATGTCAGTGATCGAAGCACGCTCCTTTCTATTGACGACTCTCAGCTTTGAAAACGCCCTTTCAACGTTAGCGCTAGAAACAGGAAGCGCCAGAAGACGCAGCGCGCAGCGAGAAAGCACTGGCCACTCGACATTGTGAAGTCTCCAAAACGACAGGGGTTCAACAATGTTACGTATTTCATAGCACTGATAGTTCTCAAAATCCCATCAGTAGCTGGCTCAAGTCGTCAGTTTCAAGAAGCACTAATTGAAAAATAGGCGCATAGGTTTCGAACGCGCAGGGAAGCTCATGCTTCACATTTGGATTCCCAATTTGAACACAGTACCAAAACGATTCTTTGGTGTACTGGAGTTGATCGCACAGGTTCCTCTCAGATGTCTGTCTCCACTTTTCGGCGACAGCAGCGTAGTATCCGTTAAAGTCTGCGACAGTCGTTGATCGTTGATTCTCGTCAAGGAGGTCCAACATACTTGTGACATCTGAGGCGAAGACCTCGGTTGGATCCCGCCGTTGACTGATGAGTGCGTGCAAACGAACCCCCAGTATGGGATAAACTTGGTGTATCAGGGTACTCTCTGCCTCAAGTTCCTTAATGATTGAGATCACGGCACACGCATTGGTCTTCAGAAACCTCATCTTAACGAGCAAGTCGTGCACAGCTTCAGGCGATGAAACAAGAGTCCTGAGCTTCTCACACTTCGTCCCCTTGGCTTCGTCGCTTCTCAAGAAAGAGAAAATGGCGCGCCAGTAGTCCAAAATATCTTCTAGAGCTTCATAAAAAGAGAACCACCTCGACGTCGACATACGGTTTTCAGCGACTTGATGGTCATACCCATGGCCAAGCAAATCGGAGTTTATTGGATAAATCCGAATTGTCAAAAATTTCACCGGCGAATGTTTATCGAATTTTTTCGGGTAAAACCGAAAACACGGTCATATCGCAGGGTAATTGTTCTTGTAGCTGCGATGCGAGGCCGGGGAGACGGCGTGGTGTTCCAACTCTTTTCAAAATACTGTTCGGACAAAAAAAAAAAAGAATATGAAAAAAAAAGCCTAAACATGCTGATTTTCTGTTCAGTTCGTTCATATTTCTACATGTTGCTGATTAAGCTTGTCTTATAATTGTTTTAATTCGTGTTCTAATATGTTTTTTTATAATTGCTGCCTTTCTAACTTGTTTTTATAGACCCGCCGTGGTTGCTTAGTGGCTATCGTGTTGGGCTCCTAAGCACGAGGTCGCGGGATCAAATCCCGGCCACGGCGGCCGCATTTCGATGGGGGCAAAAACAGCCGTGCACTTAGATTTAGGTGCACGTTAAAGAACCCCAGGTGGTCGAAATTATTCCGGAGTCCCCCCACTATGGCGCACCTTATAATCACGTTTTGGTTTTGGCGCGTAAAACCCCATATTTACCTTGGTTTTATAGTTTTTTTTTTCTTTCGTGTATACCATACCATTCTTTAGCCGACTCCGGGATCTCCTCCTGTACATTGGATTTTGTAATAACTTTATATATAGTAACAAATTGTGATCACAAATTGTGACTTCATTCACCGCCATACCCGGCTTATTCTGTTCAACGTGTTTAGGTGAAAACAAACAAGTAGTTTAAGTCAGGCCGACCCTTAAAACACTTGCGAGTGTCGCGTTAGTCTAACGAGCCTTTCTTTTGTGATATGCGTATAAAAAAATGTTGCTCAAAGACGGATTGATGATGAATAAACTTTATTGTACGAAGAGTTGTGGGGTTAATCTCGGGTGGAGCCCTCTTGTAGAGCCCCAGTGGCCGCGGTGGCTCGCCGGACCTGGTCCAGGGTCGCCAGTTGGCTTCCCAGTGCCAGCTCGGAAGGCCGTGCCTCCCAAGACCACGTTGCGAGAGTCTGTGATGAGCTCACCAGCCTGGATACTGCCTGGGCTGGGCGCTCCGCACACTGGTACGTAATGTGTGTCAGTGTGGCTGTGTGGTCGCTGCACCAGGGGCATACCCTGGTTGTGTATACCTCTGGAAACATTGCGTGCAATCTCCATATGTGCGGGTATGCGTTGGTTTGAAGGCGGCGCCAGTCTATGGCTTGTTGGCTGCTTAACTTGGGATGTGGAGGAGCGCACTGCCGTCTGGTCAGGCGTTGGTCCTCCAAAATCTGCCTGCTCGTGATGGGTTCTTCGTGGTGGTCTGTGAGGGGCCTCGAAGAGTCTTCTGCGGCTCGGCCAGCAAGTCCGCGAGCTACGCAGTCGGCCTCCTCGTTGCCTTTCAGGCCCGTGTGCCCTGGGCACCAGACGACCCCACGGTCCTCAGTCGGCGTGGGGCCCAGGATATCGGTGACGCACCTGGGAAGTGTGCCTGTAAGACATAACCGACAGGCGGCTTGTGAATCCGTCAGGATATATGCGGATCACGGGAAACTTTGTGTTGCGCCTGTGTAGAATAAAAGAGGGAAAGCGAACAAACACCAGCATGTAGGAAGCACAGTAGTCTGTGGCGTATATACGGCCAAATATACGCGCGAATTTCGTCGGGTCCTTGTCCTGTCTGCTTCCGTCACGATCCCTACCAAGGCCGCAGAGCGTGCCCTTGCGCTCTCGTAAGGCGTAGATCACGGCGATGGTGGTCGCGTCAGAAAAAAAAAAGGAAACCTTTCGGAGATCACTGGTTTTCAGCCTTCAGATCTGCTGCCAAGGTCACATTTCTATAGCACATGAAAACTGGAATATGGGCTACTTGGTATAGATTCGATTCTTTCTTTTTTTGGCGCCAAGCGGAACACAAGAAGAAGACGGGTGGCAGCGCAGTACACTCGCAAGTGAAAAGAAGCTTAAAATCTACAAAGAAATCGTTCCAATCTACCTTCAACCCAACTCACGCACGCGCAAAATGCCAAGACATGAAATAAAGGAGGTGAAAGCAGCAACGCTAATCACGTACCTTTCAGAAATATACCTTTTTGAGGACGCGTGCTTAGCGTTGGTGTTTTTTTTTTCTATTATTTTCGGAGTGTGCGTATTTGTGTGTGTGTTAGTTTCTAGAGCCCATAACACGCTCCAGCTACAAACCGGCAGTCTCGTCCACCTGGTTCGGAAAAACGTGCCACGAACCCACGACTTCGGGGCTGTGACTTGGCACGATCGTGTTACATAGTCCCACTCCTCTGTATAGTGCACGCGAAATTATATGTGTACTTTTCTATTCCCTACAGCCCCTGCTTTCTCTTTTTCACGAACGCCCATACGCGTACACATGCATGCCAACGTGTTTTCATCCTTTCTATGTTGCAAACGACTTCGCTTTTCGTTTCTTCTTTCTTTTCTTTTCATTTTTTTTTTTTTGCGTTTCCTGCTGAGCCGGAACTGGCGTACCAATTCCGGTTTCGGAACCGTTGCTTCGCAAAATTCGCCAGCGAGAGAAATACGGATCGTTTCAACTAATACATTGCATAAATCATGAGAAGGGGACCGTTGAGGCAATGACTTTACTGTGGCAACGCATTCTTCTTGGACCTGAACTTCAGAAAGTGTGCCATGGACAAGCACCGGTGAGGCTCTTCAACTCTTTAGCATCCAAGTTCTTTCCACGAGGAGTGCGGAAAACATGCATTTTCTCTCTCTTTCGTTTGTAATATTGTGCACCTGATGTTCTCGTTCAAAACGATAACATTAATTGCACAATTTTCCTATTCAATGAAGACATGCAGCTTCTCTGTTTACATAGCCAAACCTACTACTATTTACGGAATGCTGCGTTACCTGACCTGACGTTACCTGACCTGAGCCGCGGACGGCAGTAGCAATGCTTCTGGTGACGTGTTGTGACGCTTTTTTCCACCTACTATCCGTTGAATCGTTATCATGTCGCGTGAGCGTTTTCGTCGAAAGAAAACCATAAAAGGGATGTATGTTAATGATTACGTCGCTACCAAAGGTTTACGCCGGTGGGTAAGTTAAATATGGTAGGTCTCTGCAACAGCACGTATTAGAATTTCTTCCTCTCTCACGACAAGATGCCATTAACAGCGCCACTGGTGCTTCCGTAGCCCACCTAGGTAATAACCCTTTCGCCAGGGGTACCAGAGGTTTACGGACAAACTAAAGTCTCTAATAAAGACATTTGAGAGTTCTAGCTTATATGCAAATGTATTGCTTTTTACGGATCACCGAGTTACCGGAGACGTGCGTGGCAGTAGCAATGACGGCTGGTAGCCGCATCCTGTGGCGCTCTATGCAACCACAACGCGTTAGAAAAGCTTTTGTTACGTTGGTGTTCTCGTCGGAGGAAAATAAATGAAAACAGACTGCGCGTTAACGATCGTGTCGCTGCACGACACTTTACACCAGCAGCTAAGTAGAATATGGTCGGTAGCTGGAATATTAAGCCTGTGAGTCCTTTATTCAAGTGCAAATAAAGTGCAAATAAAGATTATTATTATTATTATTATTATTATTATTATTATTGTTGTTGTTGTTGTTGTTGTTGTTGTTGTTGTTGTTGTTGTTGTTGTTGTTGTTGTTGTTGTTGTTGTTGTTGTTGTTGTTGTTGTTGTTGTTGTTGTTGTTGTTGTTGTTGTTAAATTCTGCGCCACAAGATGGCATCACAACAAGGCCTCCCGAGGATCCGGTAATCGGGTATAGCCTAAACTCCAGTAAGCTTACAGACAAGCAAGTATAGCTTGACCGTCAACATACTGGCCTCTGTGAAATACCGTGTATGCTAGGGACGTAAACGTGAGCGGCCGGGCTAGTGGCGGGACCTGGTGGCACAGAGTTTAACCAGAAAGGAGCCAGACCAATATCGACTAGGCGTCGCGGTAAAGAGAGGAGACCGATCCTCAGGTCACGTGGTTGCAAAAGTCACGTGACCAAGTAGGCTAGGCACTTGGGTATTTCTCTGCCTAAAATATAGGGAACGCCTAGGTACAACTGGTGCCCTTAAATATTCGAAAATGGCATAACTGTGGCTGCTGAGAAGGGATCGGTACTGTTCCTAAATAAACGCATCACTGTTTTGATGATCCAAATATAATCTCACTATCAGGGAGGGAGCAGTCTACCTGACTGGAGCAGTATTTTTTTATTTGGAGTGTTGCTACGGCTTCCGCCGTGGCACCGGGGTCCAAACGCGAGCAGTATCGCAAGAGCGGACGCTCGCATCGTCGGCGGCCGGACGACTTGATACAAAATGCAAAAAAAAAAAAAACACGTTTCAAGATTGAAAAAACAAAAGTTGTCAAAAGCGGCATTCGAACACACGCCCAGAAGACAGCACTAGAACCTGAACGCAGCGCTTTACACCACTCGGCCATCCTAACAACGCAAATAGGATAGAACACGGAGCACTATTTATCCCATAGGAGCTCAGTTTACGACATTTGTGGCATTACGCTATCTTTAGAAGCAATCGTTTTCGGTTATGTGCTACAGGAGTGTTGCGGAACAATAACAGCTATTCTTATTGCTCCGTGGCGTACACTGCAGCATGCAAAGAGCGATAGAGTGATTGTGTCGGCACGTCGTGCCACCATCGCCGTGCCATGTCGTGCATATAACTTGTCACAAAATTTGCAGCAATGCATCACGGCGCGCGAAGTAGACAAAGCGGTCCTAGGCGTAGCGCTTTCACAGCTGTCCAACTCAGTGCGCAAGGCGGCGGCGAACGTGGGCGACAGCATGCGAAGCTCTAGGTACAGTGTACTCTAGGGCGGCATTGCCTATGGCGGCTTTGTTTTCCCGGTTCCTTGAAGCGGAAAATTCCCTGGAAAATGGCGTTTCGAGGTTACTTTCAACCGACCAATGAAAACGAGGATCAGTCTCCTGTGAATACGGCCTCCGATCGACTAGCCCCGAGTAGTCGACGTCAAAATCCAAGACGTCACAGCCAGTTAGTTGGTGTGGAAACTTCAAGGTGGGGTCACCACCGGTGTTTTATCATTGCGCAGTTTTGTGGCTTATGAAGCCTCCACTGAATATCCAGCTGTCATTAAAGACGACATCTCTCTCTCTCTCCTCTTTCACCCCAAGAGTGCCTTTTTGGGGGGTATTTTGTAAGGGTAATGTATTAACGCAACATAACCTTTATTTCTCTTCAGTGTTCTTTAAACTCGTAATAAGCAGCAGTAGGCCAGGAGCGCGCTCGTTCGATTGACCTCGCCTTCCCTTACTGCTGATCAAAACTTCTCTCTTTCTACCACACGTTATCTCTTCACCTATATCTCACTCTCTCCCAACTTTCGTTCAGCCATTTACGTCCAAACCCTGCCCACTTCTCTGTCTTCAAGTGCGAACGACGTCTACAAACAAAATACCATTCAACCTATCGCGAAAAGAGTGCAGGTGCAGTCGAGACGGACTTTTATGAAGTCGCGACGATCGGAACCGGGATCGATGCGCCGCCTACCTAAGGAAACACCTGGCTCCCTTTTGCCGAGGCGCCTTTCCCTAATCCAGGATTATAGCGGGCCACGTGGACCAAATTCATTAGCGAGCTTCTGCGTCTTAAGTGCGAGGACAAAGAAAAAAAACTGCAAAAAATGCCTTCTTAGACCTGCTCGTCTTGAAACTTTTCTTCTTCTTCTTTGTTTTTAGTTAACACATTGCAATAACTGTGGCTTATCTTTGCAACAAGGCACCCGTAGTCGTCGACAAATAACACGCAGACCAGCTATAGCGGTTCTTTTCGAAGCCTAACGGCCATTTAAAAAGAAACGTACATATATGCAAATGCCAAATTGAGTGCTTTCTTTTTTTTACATTATAACGACATCCGCGTATTGTTTCTCGCAAATTCTTCAATAGCCTCCAGTTGCAGACTCCAATAATTAACCTTCTAATGAAGACGCGGACATAACGTGCACAGCAGGTCCCGCTATTCAAAAATGAATTAGAAAGATTTCATAATTATTTTCTATTTATTTTTGAGTACGTGTTGCAATTGATGTACCGAATTAAGTGGAGGAGGGCGATGATGTTGGCTGCAGGCGGATCTGTAAACCCTGTTCGCGGAGTACTTTGCTCTAGAGGAACGAGGTGACGCTTTTTTTAATGCGACAGCATTATATGCCCCATGAAGCGGGAAATCTGGCATCCGTTGTTATCATCCGATGGTACCAAAACCACGTGACCAAGTGATGACGTCAGGTTCCCGGAGCTGGACCGGCTGCGGCTCGCACTGCGAAATCCCACGGTGAACAGCCACGGCGTCGGACGAACGCCGTGGCCCACTCCGTGATTTGGATTAAAGTGGATTAAGGTGGATTAAGGTTGGTACAAGTTAGAGCAAGGTGGATTAAGGTTGGTACAAATTAGAACAAGGCGGATTGAGGTGGATTAAGGAGGAGGTTTAATTTAACGTAGTAACTTAGACAATTCTAATGCTTTCACATTCAAATCACGTAATGATATTTAAGTGACGGCAATTTTTTGTCCGCAACACACGTTGCCTCGTGCGACAACGCACGTATGCGAAACCGTTACCGCTTCTACCGTGCTACCATGCGTAACCTCTTTCGGATCCTACTCTGAGGGATGAACGCTCTTGAGAAACTACCCAGTGGAACGCGTGTATTATTTATCAACTTTGCCTTTTTAGTTCCGTTTTCATTAGCGAAAGCATTCCCTTTCGACTGTAATTCAGACGTGATAACGGTAAATAATATAAAGTAATTATTTGCCTGGCGTTGGAAGAATAGATATGTAATACGCCCTGCAATCGTCCCACTCTAAAATCATGCCCTGTTTTGCAGCGCCTGTTCTTCAGCCTTTCCTAATTACTGGGCGCGGCCCCTCCGAGCATCCCCACATAATCTCCCTAATTAATCACCGTGAGTCGATATAATGGCTGGCGATGGTCGTATTCCCTTTTGTTTCCATTCGAGGCTACTTTGCAACTCCTCTCTCCAGTGGTGCCAACTTAGTGAGAAAGTCGCTAAGTTCAGCGAATGTTTGGTCGATCACGATAAGTTTGCCCTCTTGGAGTTAGCGAGCTTGTTAGCGAGCCTTTAGGGAACGTTTAGTGACGTAAATAGCCAGTGTAGTGCATTGGTAAATTTCTTCAAGGGACCTTGAATGAATTCTATGCCTCCTCCCCGTTTTATCCAAAAAGGAATATTAGTCGCTACTTCTAAATTCACACCGAATGGCTTATTTGTAAGCCATCTGGTTGCATCAAAGCTACTTTTCGAGGTGATATACCGTTTTAGGAAATCAGTTTTTGTTTTCTTTTTCCTCATTCCAACCGCTGACTGGTCATTGCAGGGGGCAATAGAAAGCGTTAGCTTAGATGTAATAGGGAAGGTGTCAAGGCCTGGGGCACTTAAAAGATAAGACAAAATTCCGATAAGGTCGTCCTCATTCTCATGACTTGACAATCTTTCGCTAAAAGTGAATAGCTTGTGCCGTGCCCTGGCGACTTTGCCCAAAAGAAGTTACCAACACTGTGCCACCCCTCTCAAGCACCCCCCCCCCCCCTTGTTTCTTTAATAACGCTCTGTGAACGCCCCATGTTGTGATAGCAACACGTTATAATATTACACGAGGTGTAAGACTCGTAGCTGTGGTGGCAGTATCGATTGAAGTAATGGTATATATATATATAGAAACTTTATTTGGCAGGAAAATATTTGAAGTATAGCGGTGGTCGGAGCCCCTCAGTCCAGGGCCCCACTGGCCTCTGCCGCCTGCCTGACCTGGCTAATTAAGGACTTTTGTCCTGCCAAGTCGGAACGGGCGAGCTGTGCCTCCCACTGCTCCATTGAGATATTATTAGTGGGCCTATGAGGGTGCTTACTACACTCCCAGGTCACATGTATTAGTGTAGGTATGCCACCGCACCAAGGGCATGTGGCCCTATAGCGGGTGGGATACATGGCATTTAGCAGTTTTAGATGGGGGAATACCCCGGTCTGTATTTTGCGCCAATCGGCGGCCTCTTCCCCGCTAAGTTGTGGGTGAGGCGGCGGGTATTTTCTGCGGACTCCGCGCTGCGGACTCCGCGTTGGGGTCTAAGGGGACGCCACAAGGGGCAGTCATATCACCAACAATCTTAACCTCGCCATGATTGGTCTATCCAGGAAACTCTCTGCTATCGACGGTATCAGTCATACCATATACGCAGACGACGTTACCATCTGGTGTACGGGAGGTAGTGATGGACAGGTAGAGACGGCCCTGCAAGAGGCGATTGATGCTACCGAGAGATACCTCGAGTCCACGGGCCTTTGGTGCTCACCTCACAAGTCGGAACTGCTACTATATCGACCCAAGCGCAGAGGCCCCAAACCAAAGGGATGGAAGCCACTCGCCGAATGCGACATCAAACTACGGACAAACGACGGAGGCTATATTCCGAGGGTGGATGCCATCCGGATTCTCGGCATGATGGTCGAGTCGAGTGGCTCTAACAACCAGACAGTGCTGCGTCTCACTAAGAAGACGGACAATGCCATCAGATTAATAAGAAGAGTGGCCAACCGGCAGCAAGGCCTGGGAGAAGACAACCTCGTGAGATTGGTGCATGCGTTCGTAATGTGTCATTTCACTTACGTCTCGGCCATGCACAACTGGCAAAGATCGGAGCGGGATAAGCTGAACGCATTAATCAGGAAGGCAATCAAGAGAGCCCTCGGCCTCCCCATATACACACACACGGAAAGCTTACTTCAACTCGGCATGCATAACACGCTCGAGGAATTGGCGGAAGCGCAGGAGAGGGCCCAGTTTGTCAGGCTATCTACCACACAAGCTGGAAGACACATCCTGCAGGAGCTGGGCGTTCCCCCCACAGTAGTCAAAACTAAGTTCTGCGGCATCCCTCGAGAGCAGTGGGACCGCATCACTGTCGCCCCGATCCCACGAAACGTCCATCCGGAACACAACGTGGGAAGACGTCGGGCGCGCGTGAAGGCCCTCCTGGAAAAGGCTCGGGAACGGGCTTCGGAGAACAGTTTTGTAGACGCAGCTCGCTACGCCGACGGACAGGCCTTCGCTGCGGTTAGCGTAGACCATGAAAGTAAAGTAACGAACGCAATCTCGATTCGGACGACGTCCTCTGAGACCGCAGAGCAGGCTGCAATAGCGATGGCCTTATTGGACGACAAGAGGACATCAATCTACAGTGACTCGAGATCAGCCGTTCGGGCATTTGCCAAAGGAACCATATCCGAGCTGGCCCTAGGGATACTAGGAAGCAAGCAGATCAAGCCACACACAGTGATCTGGTTTCCAGATCACATGGGACAGATCGAGGGTGCCCCGCCCAACCTCAATGAGTCGGCACACAATGCTGCGCGAGGAATTATCAACCGCGTAGCTACGAGTACCACCGGGCAGCATGACGTTGGGGGTACTGACTATCGGGACTCTCCTCTCTCGTACAACGAAATTACTAAGCATTTTTACTTGGCTCGTAGGATCTACCCCCTCCCGCATTGTAAACTCAATAGACCTCAGGCTTTAACACTAAGGCTTCTACAGACGGGGCATACCCAAACCCCCTACTTCTTCACAAAATGTACCCCGAAATTCAGACAACAAACACATGTGCACTATGCAATGACTTAGCGAGCTTACCTCACATGCTCTGGCGGTGTCCCGCGTTACGCGGCGATGAAAGCAACAGTTCTTCACGTTGGGATGCGGTTCTACGCAGCCCCAATCTCGAAGAACAGTTATGGGCTGTCCAACGGGCCCGCGACGCGGCGGAGAGGCTCGGCCTTTCTGTCCCGACGTGGGAGCGGCCCGCTGCGCGCTAGCACGCGCCCTAAAGGACACTAATAAAGTTATTCATCCATCCATCCATCCATCCGCGCTGATGAGCAAGGATGTCTTTTGCATTTAAATTGATGGGATTTTGTGAGGGATAGTGTGAGGGGTTGGGGTTCGAAGAGGACGCCATCGCTCGGTTAGTAGACGCTCGACCTAAAGCGTTAGCCTGTTCGTTCCCCTGTACCCCCGAATGTCCCGGGCACCAGAGTAGGCGATGGCGGTGGTTGAACGATTTGGGGATTATCGCGAGGCTAGCCGCAGTCACGTGCCCCTTAAGAAACATGCAACATGTCTCCCGGGAGTCAGTGACCACGACTGAGTCCCTTTCCGAACGCTCCGCGTGAGCGAGCGCGATCGCCACTGCTAACATTTCGGCTGAGGTGGGGGAGCCCGCCGTGGTCGACGTGGTAATTTGCTGCTGGCTGATCGCGTTCACGACTGCCAGGGCGTACCTCCTTTGGTAGCGCTGCCCGGTAGCCTCTGCATACGCAGCTGCGTCCGTGTAGTACGTATTGTACCTAGCGTTATTGGAGTACATCGATTGAATATGTTGTGCGCGTGCTTTGCGCCTTTCCTTGTTGTACTCGGGATGCATATTCTTGGGAATTGGAGCTACTGTAATTTTGGATCTCACCGAAGGAGGGAGAGGTACGGCCTCTTCGGTGAGATAAATCGGGTATGCTGGGATATTAAGTCGTGCCAATATTGCCCTACCAGTTTTTGTGAAGCTGAGGTGCTCCCTCTGTCGCATCAGAGTGGCCTGCCTCAGTTCGTCGAAAGTATTGTGTACTCCCAAAGCTAGCATGCGCTCCGTGGAGGTAGATTTAGGCAGGCCCAGAGCCACCTTGAAAGCTGTTCGAATTATCGTGTTGGCCTGCCTCTCCTCTTCCCTGTTCAGGATTTGGTAGGGCAAGCCATATGTGATTCGACTAATCACTAAGGCCTGTACGAGCCTTAGGGTATCGATTTCTCGCATTCCCGCCTTTATATACGTCACTCGACGTATCATTTGGGCTATGTTGTGGGTTGCGGATTTGATGGTTTTGAGCGTCTGTGCTGCTCTCCCGTCGCTCTGAAGCCACAAACCCAGGACTCGCATCGTAGGTACCTCTCGGACCATTTGGCCCTCAACCACAATGTTAATCGACCCTCGGGATTTGTAGCCTTTCGCGTGTATCCGGATGACCTCGGATTTTTCGGGCGCGCACTTCAGCCCGCTCGTTCGGGAAAATTTCTCCACCGCTAATACCGCAGTTTGGAGCGTGTATTCTTTTTCCCCTAGGGAACCTCTGCTCGCCCACAGCGTGATATCGTCAGCGTAAAGCGTGTAACCTAGGTCGGGTATCCGATCGAGATCGCGCGCGAGGCGACACATCGCCATGTTGAAGAGCAGAGGAGATATTATCGCTCCTTGAGGGGTTCCTTTGCTCGGCATTTTAAATATCTGCGATGTGATTTGGCCAATACTGATGCTGGCCTCGCGGTTGGAAAGAAATGCCCTTATGTAATTGTAGGTGCGCTCACCACAACCCGAACGTTCGAGTTCCTCGAGTATTGCGCCGTGAGAGACATTGTCGAACGCTCCTTTGAGGTCTAGTGCTAGGACTAGTCTCTCGTCACCGTACGGAATATTGGTTAGAATCTCGTCCCTTAGTAGGAGGAACGCGTCTTGACACGATAAACCTGTGCGAAATCCTATCATGGAGTCTGGGAACCAGCTCCGCTCTTCCAGGTATCGCTGTAGTCTGCTGTGGATCACCCTCTCATAGAGCTTACCGAGGCAGGACGTGAGCGATACCGGCCGGAGGGTATCAATCGAGGGATTCTTTTTCGGTTTGGGGATCATGATTATTTTAGCCAATTTCCATTCTTGGGGCAAATCTCCCTTGGCCCAGTACTCGCTATTGAAAACCTTTGTTATTTTCGCTAGGGCCACCGAATCCATGTTTCGAATCATTGAATTTGTGATTGTGTCTGGGCCCGGTGCCGAGTTTTTAACTGCGGCTTGCGCCGCTTCGTACACTTCCGCGTACGTTATTTCTTCGTCTAATTTAGGGTTGGCCTCTCCCGCGTATGGTCTCGCCGTGTAGGGTGATGCCGCCGCGGGTGAGGGTCCTATGTATTTGTTCTGAAGGACGTCGACTAGTTCTTTATCTGTACCCTCGAAATTGTCTGCTATAATTTGGAGCTTCTTGTTATTCTCAGTACGTGTGCTCATTGGGTCTAGCATACTCCGGAGTATTCGCCACGTACTGGCCGTTCCCAGTGTCCCAGATAGGTTTCCGCAGAAGGTCGCCCACTCGTTTTTAGCTAGCTCGTTGGCGTGGCCTTGGGCTTGCTCTGCCAATAGAGCGATGCGTTGTCTTAGGTGTTTGTTTAGGCGCTGTCTTTTCCACCTCTTCACGAGTTTCCGCCTCTCTTCCCATAAGCTGACTAGGTGAGAGTCTATCACCGGCGCCTCCGCTGTGCGCTCTATGGCATTGGTGGTGTCCCCGTGCACTTGTTGAAGGAATTTAGTCCATTCCCGCATGTTGGTCGGGGCGGTATCTGAATCCTCCTGTGCCCTCTGGAGTTTTCTATAACGAGGCCAATCGGTTAGCTTGGTGGTTCCTATTGTTCTACGTATGATGGGTGTGGAGAGCGCTATTCTGATTATGTCATGATCGCTTCCCAGGTTTTCGTCGAGGGAAACCCATTGTACGTCTCTGACATTAATTGTATATGCACGGTCGGGCGCCGTGTCTCTGCTCACGCTGTTACCCGTGCGCGTCGGTTTGCCAATTTGATTGATTGCCCGTAAGCACAAGGCTGTGGCGGTACGCTCGAGTAGGAACCCTTTGGGCGATGTTTTCGCGTATCCCCATAGTATATGGGGCGCGTTAAAGTCCCCCACTATCACCGCCTTATCCCTGGTGCCCGTTAAATCTTTTGTTGCCGTTAGAATTTGTGGTAGATTGTCCCCTTTGCTTTTGGGAGGACTGTACAAGTTTGTGATTATTGTGTGTGCTTTACTTCGTTTCTTTGGCATCACACTGATAACTATGGAATGAGTATCTCCCTCAATTTGTGGAAGTGTTAATAATTGAGCGTTTATAGACTTGCTCACCAGCGTGGCGACCTTCGAATTTTGGGGATCGCTCAGGGTGTAGTATCCCTGCATTTTGGCCGGCTTGGCTCCGACCTCCTGCAGACATATCACGTCCGGAGCGATTTCGAAGTTTTTGATAAACTGTCGGAGCGCTGCCGCTTTCCTGGAGAAGGAGCGGCAGTTCCATTGCCAGATCTCCAATTGTTCCGAATTTGTTATTCGTTGTGGTTTCCTAGTTTGATTAGCCATGTTGCCCAATCTCGTTTTATGCCCGTGACGTTTCCGCGTCCGAGCTATCAGATTCTGTTATGCAGTGGCTTATTTTAGCTTTTGCCGAACCCGCCCCAATCGCAATTGCGCGTTTTTTGGTCGGAACAGCCTTCGTGGCTGCCTTAAGTTGTTCTGCCACAAATACCTTATGTTTTTCAAAATCATTCGTGCATAGCTGCTGAAATTCCATTAGTTTTTGATTGACTAACGTCATCATGTCGTGCATGAATATTTTTAGGTTTTCCGTTATCATTGTTTGGATTTGCACTGTTGTTGTCTGCTCGTTATTTGCGATTGAAGTTGTAGTAATGGTAAACTGCCTAGGTAAAAAGGAACAGTTGTGCTAGGGATCCTCTGTTTGAATCCTGCCATCAAACAATGTCATTTGTGTTTATTAATGAAAGCCAACGTCTTTCTTAGTGGCGTTACCACCACTTTTCCCTATCGGGTATGTTTCCAACTTCTTTCCTGGGCCTATCCCGGAGGTAGTGCACAGCCGGGCCAATAGAATTACATCATTTTCAGGTTTGAGCTCTGTTATTGTTCCACGTTTTTAATATTAAGGTTTGAGAATATTTCCAATAAAAGGCATGTACTGTCGGCGTTTTGTTTGATGACATTTGTTTTGTGGGCTGTCATTCTCAAAATTCTGAGCAATAATTTTGTCAATAATTTAAGACCTGGTATGAGTAACGTTAGTGATCGTATGGTTTGGCAAAATAACCCTGAGCAACGTTCGTTAGTGATAGTATGGTGTACCGCATATAGCGCATGTCATATAGCATGGCATGGCATAAAGCATGCATATACCTAAATATATACGGAACCTTACGGCGACGCCGACGCCAAATTCGCTTGGAGTGCCTATATAATTGATATCGCAACAGGCCGTGAGGTATATAATTGACTTATATGGCCCCACACAGGTACAGAAACACTTGTGTTTTTTGGTGGGGCTGGTCACCGAGCCCAATAATAGCTGATGGTGTTTTCACTTGCCAGAGCCGTAGCTTGTCTGTGACTGGGGTACGTCGTAGTTTGTGGGGATTCCGAAATTATTTTAGCCATTGGAATAACTTTATGCCCACGAAATTAGCTTCGTACATAAGCATTTCTGGTTCCCATACCAGCGAAATTTTTCCCCCGTTGCATATAAAATTGGACCCGCTAGTTTACTTACGCGAGTCACCGCGGTGGATCGTCATCATCATAAACTCGTTTTTTGTTGCCATCATGTGAGTCGCACGACGGAATCAGGCGCGAGTGGCAACGCCGAACCAAGAGACTGGAGCGCATACGGGTGATGATAAATGGGAAGTATTTGATAAACAAGCTTTATCGCGAACAGGACGACACAAGAAGGAGACAGGACGATGTCCTACGTCCTTCTGGTGTCGTCCTGTTTTTCGTTAAAGTATATTACGAATATGCGAACTAACTGGCCCGTCAATGCACCGTGCTGATGAAGTAGCTAAATTGGGCTGAGATCGACTTCATGAGTCGCTGCGGTGGTCTGTTATGTTCATAGAGTGTACCGTAAGTGATGTCGAAGGCGCTCTATGGTAATTTTGGGGAATTCATGGATGTAGAGTAGGGGGAGATAGGCACTGGGATAATTTGGGATCTCAACGAGAGGCCTCATTGCTACGGCGTACTTAGCTTTAGCCGTGATGGTGATGGTAATGCACCGCCAGGCAAAGTCGTCGCAGATGCGGATGCAATTGGTCTCTTAAGAAAACTGTGTTGCAAATGGCAACAGAGTGAGAAGGGCACCGAGCGGCTCATTGTAACGAGCAACTCATCGCTTTTGGAGGGAGAGAGAGAGAGAGTTATCCACGGCCAAGACATCGTAGCGCAAATTATGGCGGCAATATTGTAGTGACGCGTTCCGCTCGATTCTATGCCATTCTTATTCATTCACCTTTCTACCTTCACGGCCGGCTGGTCCCACTGATAACGTAGGCTGAGCGCTGCGCGAAAAGCACGAAAAGAAGTAGCATGGAAAGAACGTCGCTACAAACGCGCGGCCTAGGAACGTCCGGTTAGCTGTTCCGTGTCTTATCGGAATATATTTTGATAAGTATCATAATGTTCGTATTACCCGCACTACTAAAGGGCGCCGAGAAGACGCAACAAAAACAAGAGTGAAAACAAACCGAGGAACGCGAATTCAAATTTTACCGCCAGAAACTAATGTCAACAAAAAGAAGGCAGTGCTTTTAATCTGTGCTGCCACCTGTAGGCGGGAACGTCAAAGGCGTGGTAGGTTGCTACCGATTCTCTCCGCAGGCGGCGACACAAGTCTTGTAGGAGCCGTTTGCGTGGTGATCTTGCAAGAACACATTAGGTTTGTTCGATTCAGAAAAGGTGTACGGCACCATAGACGAAAAGGTGCAGGGGGTGCTAGTTGTGGTGTGCCAGGCTGCACCCACTCACTGCAAGGTTCAATGGTGCACTGCACCGCGGCGGCACCTTGCCTTGCACCCCGTGCTATCGAGCACGGGGGTGCAGGGTGCACCGCTGCACTTTGGGGAAGGTGTAGGTGCACGGTACCATTAATAGGTGCAGAACGTGCAGAGAAACTTGGCTGAATTGAATAAACCTTTTGTTTTATTCGCAGCTTTACATCGTTTATTTTTTTATGAACATACATTGTACTAAATTCGCTTAAGACGTAAGACGCTCCAGTAATGCACTCCCTGAAGCTTTCTTCCTCTGGAAGCTGGAACCGAGTCAACCGACGAAACTAATGAACCATGCAAGAAGTACGTAGAGTACCCGTTCATTTCAGCAGTTAATTGGTACCGACAGTCGTTTGCTATAGAAAGAAAAAAAATCAACAACATATAAGCTTTTATGTTAGTGCATCCATTTCACGAGAAAAAAAAAATGCCAAGTGAACGTCCTATGTTGGTTCCGTGTTCCTCGCTTATTTTAATTATTGCCCTGATATATGTCGCACATAGAACATATGTACAGATAACCGCGGCATTAGAACAACGAACATTATGCAGTGGCAGCTCAGCGCACAAGCATCCCTATTCTGTCAACTCAGTGACTAGACTGCCGTTTGTCGTCTGCTACGTGTTTTCTAGCTCGGTGGCGCCACCGTGCGGATGCCACAGCAACGAAACGAACTGCTGGCTGGAAAGGGCGTGCCTGCGAGTGGCTCGGTTGGACGTGGCGCGCGGTGGCAACACAGCAGCTGCAGCGGTTCGCTCTCGCCGAACGGCTCCTTCTCTCTCCCACCTTTCGCATTTCTCGCTCTCCTCCTCGATCCACTGCAGCTGAATGGGTCAGCCCGCAGCAACGCGTTCTGTTTACATGTCAGTTGCTCGTTGCCGTGTGTGGACGCATCGTTGTTTGACTGAGCTCAACCCACGGTGTCAGGGAACAGTTATGCTCCGATAATGGCGGCTACAATGCCGTCGCCCGCACCGTCTTCACCGACCTGCGTCGTGGTTCACCGAGACCGAGGAGTCGCCGCCGAAAAAAGGCCCGAACAGCCCGGCTCGCGCGGCAAGTCGATCGCCATGGAGCGCGAGCTACCTCCGCGTCGCGCTTGCTCGGACGTAGGCCACCATCGGCGAAGCTCGGCGACCGCTCTCGGCGGCGCGCCGAAGATCAAGAACCGGGTCCGCACTGCCGATCTGGAGCAGCTACGCTTCATCCTCGAGTGTTTCTTCCTCTCGTTCGGCCCCGAATGCCCGCAGCTGGGTCGCAACCACCCAAACTCGGATCCCGAGCGCTACGCATCGGGCCGTCAGCAACAGCAGCAACCGCCTCCCCAGCACTACCGGCGGCGAAGTAGCGTCGACTCCGGCAGCGCGACTTCTTCGTCGTCCTGTTCGACGATTCGTTCCTCATCGTCGTCGACTACGACGGCGAACGCCGCAGAGCAGCAGCTGCCCTCGGAGTACGACCACGACGCGCTGCTCCGGGAGGTGCTGCGTCTTTTCGAGGCCGGACTCGACGGTAACGGCGGTCCCGTGCTCCTGCGGCACCAGCACATCGCCGAGCTCGCCTCCCTGTCTTCGATGCCCGGCGGCGAGGAGCCCGAGCCGCACTTCACCGTCGGCCCCTGGGGCATCGCCGAGTGCGGCATCTGCCTCGAGACCGTGCCGCTGTACAGGCGGCCTTGCTGCAGCTTCCCCGCCTGCACACCGTGCCTGAAGCGCTACTACGCGTCGCGGGTGCGCCAGAACAACATCCAGATCGAATGCTGCAACGTGCGTTGCCACCAGTTCGTCTCCCGAGACGAGATCAGCGCGCGGCTGCCGGCGGACTCCAAGGAGCACTTCCACCGGCTCCTGGTCACGGCGAACGTGTCGACCAAGACGTGCCCGCACTGCAACCACGTGACGCGGCGGCCCAAGCCCGACAACCAGCCGCTCAAGTGCGCCGGGTGCGGCGGCTCCTGGTGCTACGCCTGCCACGCGCCGTGGCACGAGGGACTCAGCTGCCGCCAGTTCCGCAAGGGCGACCGGCTGCTCAAGGCCTGGGCCCGCACCACGGCCCACGGCCAGGTGAACGCGCAGCGCTGCCCCAAGTGCAAGATCTTCATCCAGCGCATCACCGGATGCGACCACATGCACTGCGCCCGCTGCAAGACCCACTTCTGCTACCGCTGCGGCGACCGGTTCCGGCAGCTCAAGTTTTTCGGCGACCACTACAGCAAGCTGAGCGTGTTCGGCTGCAAGTTCCGCTACAAGGCTGACAAGCCGCTGCAGCGAAAGGTCGTTCGCGGTGCCGTGTTCGGCGGCAAGCTCGTCGCCGCGCCCATAGTCGGTGTCCTGGCGCTGTGCGCCGGAGTGATCGTCGTCGGAGTCGGTGCTTTCGCGTTTCCCCTGTACGGTGGCCTGCGGCTAGTGCAGCGCTATCACAGCGTCAAGAAGTCTGTCAACCTCGAGAATGACTCTACGCCACGGCTGGTCTGTTTCTCGTGAGTCGTTGGTAACCCGCTGCCTGCCCTGTTTGTTGTTGCAGGCCCTGTACCGACTTCATCGGTGCCGCTATTATACCCATACATACTGGTGATCTATACCGTAAGCACAGAAGAAAAAAAAAAGGGGGGGGGAGGGGGCTGCTATTCGCAAGCCCCTGTTCTCGACAAACGCATTTCACTGATAGACAAAAAAAACCACACGGTGGCTCCAATGAAGTCGGGTGTGAGGCGTTATAATTTGTCGTCTCTCTCCGCAAATGTCCGCCTGCATCTTCTAACCACAAGCTCTCGTTGTAAAACTTTTGGGTGTACCACGTTTCCAGCAAGACCTATTCACGCTGTTTGTTGATGCTGTTGTATGGCATTAATGTTCTCCGTGTCCATTTTGGGTAAACTAAATAGCAAAGAAACAACTATGGCCCAAGTGGTCAAAGTGAGAGGCTTCAGAAAGACTCCTTGCTTGTATTGCTGTGGCTGCCCTTGGGAACTAGAACAATGATTAGACAATTATGGTCATGTGGGTAGTTAGTAAATATGGTGCTGTAATTCTTTGCACATTTATTATGCTGTCATAATATTTGATCAGAAATGCATGCTCTTCTCAAGCCATTCTGCTTGTCTAAAAATCATTGCTGTTTTCTGACGCAAATTGCTTCTCTCTCCGTTTTTTTTTTTCTTCTTCTATTTCTTTTGCGTGACCTTGTGGTAAAATATGCCACCCTCTGTCCTTAAGTGGGCTTTGAACAAATGTCTTCCTACCTTTGCATGCCTTCTTTCACTCAGACGGTGGTTCATTCTGAATGGTGCTTTCAGACACGTTGGCAGCGTAGATATTGTGAGAAGTGATCTTTTTGCAGGAAGGGTTGCTCTCTGCTGAGCAGAGGACGGTTATCATTAACCACATTTGAAATGTTTCTACAGCAAAATGATGAGACTTCGAGTCATGTGTTTCCTATGTCACTCTAGAGATTTTGTTACCTTGTGCAGTGGTATGGAGCTGGTGGTTTCTTGTAGGTCAATGTTAACTATTAGAGTTTTGCATTGGTGTTAGTATTAAGTCTTAATACAACCTGTTTACTCTCCGTGAGAGACTTAGATGTTCATGGTTTGGTGTCAGCGTTTGTGTTTGCCTCATTTCACCGGCTCTATCATGTCTTACCTCTGGGCAGAGATAACTGTCAAGAATTTTTGGGGGTCGTCTAAGGGGCAACAGGATATAAATTTGATGATATAGTTTTCCATCAGCTATAGCTTGTTCTTTCCTTTTTTTTTTTTTGCATTGTGTGTGTCTGTGTATGTTTGTGTCACGACTTCCAGCAAATGCGATCAACCTTCACTGTACCACATATTGACACTTTGTATCAGTAGACACCTGCTACTCTTTGAGAAGTGTTAGCTTTCAGCATCTGTGATTATATATCTCGCACGCCATGCCCTGTGCATCGTTTGTCAAGAAGTCTATATCATATATATATACATACATATAAAGAAGAGTAATCGTCTAACAAATGTATGCCATGACACTCGTGCTGTAATGTAAATGGGGAAAATAAGCACAGAGGCACACCTTCTGTAGCTAGAGTGAGACTTCCAGATGGTACAGGATTATCCTATTGCGTGGGCAAGCGACAGATGGGCTAAGCAGAAGGGTGGCGTAATGGCTTTGCCAATAATCTCTTCAAATTCACTCGCAGTTCTTCGCATGTCAGCAAGCCATTTTTTCGCATCGTTGTGTGACCTGGTTGCTATCACTGAAGAGTCAGATTCGCCACTGTCTTCATTCTTTCGGCGTAAAGAACCCTCTCGAGGAATTTCAAATCAGTCTTTCTATTCGAAGTGGTCGCGACCTTCGCAGGCCCATTGAACCTCGCAGTGCGCGTTATGATGAGCGAAGCAGAAAGTCTGAAACGCGAATGAAAGGGTTGATGACATCTTTTACTATGTGCTTCGTATTACTTTTTCTTTCTTTCTCTCTCTTTCTTTTTTGTAATTGAGCAATCGAGGTGCCGCGTTTTCGTGTAAATCCTCCCCTGCTTGCGTCGTGCTCCGTAGGGGCTTCCTTAATGGGGCCTTTTGAGTCGGTGCTTCGAGCGGCGTGACGAAAACGCGCATTTGCTGTTTCACGCCGGCGTTGATCTCAATGCCGCTTGATTGCCCTGCCGCCACACTTGGAATTTGCGTAAGTCATTCGTTGACAAAACCCGCCGTGCTCGGGGAACCGCGTCTCCGCGGTCGTGACAGAAAAGAAAAGCGTCTCCGCGGTTCTGTTTTACTTTCGTAGTGCCCTCGGCGATCACGTCAGACCGCGTGAGTACTTGATATTGCGAGGATTTACCGATTCTCCTGTTAGTGGCATGAGGGTTAGGAAAGGCAGCCTCTGTGTATGGCACGAGCGGTTGCGAGACTTGCCCGTTTCTTACGCGTTTTTTTCTTTCGCCGCGTCATTCTGTGCTGCTCACGGGCCCCTTCGCGTGCTACGCCGGAATGCATAGGCCCTTGACAAGCGCTCGACAGCCAGAACGGCCAAGAGGCGCCGTGGAACGCTTCATCTGACCAACAAGCAACTTCACGTCTGCAAAACCTAGGCAAATAGATGGTGCGCGGTATAGATTGGAGCTGATTCTATCTTCGAGGCACTTTACGATCACGATTGGCTTCTACCGGCTACACGCAGGCGAGGGTTGATTGGGCGGCATTGAATGAAGGGCTTGCTACTCGTTGAGGTCGAGCAGTGGCATTGTCCTCTTTGTTTCGTTTTTTTTTTTTTTTTTTTCATTTCTCTTTGGCCGCTGACCTCGAGTTCCGGGGCAGCCCTTCCTCCACCTTCCTCCTTTACCTTGGGGCATTGGCCCTGGCAGACGCTCTCGCCTGGAAAGTTTATTACTTCCTTCTTCGCTCGAACTCGGCACGCTCATTACCCCTGCCCACTCTTGCGCCGGAATATATATATATATATATGGCGTGACACTTGATCGTGCAGCGAATAGCCATTTTCGTCGTTAGTTTGCACATCTTTTCGGCAACATGCTCAGAATGTTGAGTTTCGTGTCCAAGTTGCGCGCCTGAGGGTCGTTTACAACAACAAAACAGTGCAAGGCAAGGCCTACGTTTAGTTACGCTGAGCTTGTGAGAATTAGGTCGATTATTCACTCCTGATTGTGTAACAAAGGGGCACACCTCAGGTGCTGGGAAATGCCCAAGAGGTCGCGGTACGCAGAGTTTGATTTGTGAGGTTTATAGGTCAAATTTTTCGAGCGAGAAAGCACGGCCTAGGGTTCGTGTGAAATCGCGGGAAAAAAAAAAGGCGAGATCACTCCTTGTTACCCTGTCAGATTGACGACAAGAGTCGCTCATGTGCTTTGGTTTTTGCTTGCACCGGGCTTCGGTCACCGCGCTATCTATACCCACGAGTTGTAGGGGGTGTACGCGCAATCCAAAATTCTCTTTGGTTTGCGAGATAACGAGATAACGCCTCTAGGCTTGGAGGCGTAAGAGGTGCTGCTGGGAGAAAGAGGAGCAAAGAGCTGCGATACACCATTTGTACACCATTTTGTACGCCTTCGACTTTTCGTTCGCTCTCTTTTATTATCTCTCTGAAACTGTCTTAAGAAACGAGGATTGTACCATCTGCTGGCGTTCTTCGCAGTCAGAAAAAAAAATTAAAATCGAGTCTTACGGAAGTCAGTGGTAGTCGGAGGTAGTCTATGGGCGGCTCTCCATAGACTACCTCCTGGCATGCGCCGACGGACACGTCAGCAAGGGACGAAGAATAGAACATTGATTTCCGATAGCGTGCCGACTGCTTTCGGCCGCAGCGTGGGCTGCAGTTGGTCACATAAAGTCGTATTCCGTAGCTCTCTCTCTCGGTGCCGGTCGATAGGATATGGATTTTTAATTGTCTGCGCAACGTTGCCAGGGCAAATCAGCAGCCGTTCTGGCCCCACTCTGTCTTTCGCTGATCTTTGACATTTCTTCTCGCAATACTCCCGCCATACCGTATGCATTGAAAAAAGAAGAAGAAAAGAAAGAAAGCAAACGAATGTCTTATTAACCCGAAACTAGTAATTTCGGAGCCCTGAAAAGAAAATTGATGCGCGAGTGATACTACCATAACGCCGTAGAAAACGTTTACCACTGAAAATAGACTGGCACCCAGAAATAGTGCACAATAAAATCCAACGCGCTAAAATCAGACAAAAAAAAAAGTGTTATATGCGTGAAATCGGGGTAGGTGAGCCACTCAGCCGGAAAAAAAAAAAAAAAAAAAAGCGGATTCTCAAGATGTGTGCCGTTTCCGTTGTGAGCTCCCCGCTTCGTTTGCCGAGCTTCGATGAACCAGCACTTTTTCAGACCTTGTAAACAGAGGGACAAAGCAAAAATGATATTACAACAGGAACGGAGTATGGGAAAGTAGGGTTTCCACTACGGCTGTTTGATTTACAAGCGGTTGGGGAGCTTTCAGACCTCCAACACCCTTTCCTAACACTTGCAGATTTTTGATGAGGCCACCAGGGTCCCCCTAACGGCCATGCCAGGCCGTCGCCACTGTTCGTCACTATATGTACAGTGCACTACCGTGTGTATATCGATGTGCTTTATGACGTCATACCCTCAAGTCGAGCCTTGTCACTCGCCACATTTTGCCACGACTCGTAGTGATACAACTGCTGCCCCTCTTTGCTTGTGTGTGCAGTAGAACCCGATTATAACGAATGTTTGATATGTCGTGTAATTCGATATACCCAAACTCCTCTAACGAACTGAAACGAACTTTTCCGATGCGTTCGTTATACGCGGATTTGTTATTTCCAGTAGAGAAGCAGAAAAAAAAATTATTGACAGAATTACGCGTTGTAGGCACTGATTTTTGCCTGTGTCTCGAACAGTTTTATCAACTTCACTAAGAGTGTCGTTTGGTATTCTCTATGCGCGAATTGTGTGACCCGCTCCAGTCCACTTCACTTAATGGGTTTGTAGGTGGTATCCCAATCCGTGACCCAGCCGCGCGGCTCTCACAACAGATCTCGAAGGCTATGCTTCTGTTGACTGAACGCGCCGGAAGCAATTTGGGAGCCGGAAAGCATCGTGTTTGACATAGTCGGGCGAGGAAGTTATCTACGGGAGTGTCGGTCAAAAAGTTGTTCGGGGTAGAGAATAATTCGGCTCTATTCGGGCTCGTTATTTCGGGTTCAACTGTACGTCGCCGAGTACTCGCAATGTATTGGTATTCTTGTGCCCTATGTCCTGAGGTCACTACGCTGTTCATCTTTACAACGTGTTTATGTGCATGTGGATACAAATTGCTGCCATTCCGTGTCTTTTCTTTTTATTCTGCGTGCGAAAACTTCTACCCATTTTCTTGCTTCTTGTGGTCGTTTTCTCTAAGTCACTTTTCTTGGTCTTCATTCTTTTTTTTGCTGTTGTTGTTGTTTCTCGTGAACATTGAAAGTGTGTGCCCATTGTGATGCTATTTATTTGCGCGTATTTATTGTGGGAACACGACAGTGTGGTGAACGACGACGCGTGACGGAAAGCGCTGACTCATTCGATGACGAAGCGTACCCGTGTGTGCAAAACAACTGGACTTGTTTTTTTTTTTTCGTATGTGTTTCTTCGCCTGCAGTTGGGTATTCTTTTTACGATTGATGCGCCCTCCTTGACAGACCCTGCGTACGATGATTGTGATAAGTTTCATTTGTTTTTCTCTTCATACTTGTTAACTCCACGTATTCAAATCTTTGAACACTGCAGAGTGCGTGAAACTTACATTCCCGCTTGGCTGCTAACCATTATCGCCTGAAATAACCCCGATAGCGACGCGAGCTAGAGTTCCGCCAACTGGCCGTTGATCAGTGCTTCAATCTCACGTCACACTAGCAGGGCAGCACCACTCCTCAAAACTCAGCAGTTTTCTGGGTCTAGGCTCTCGCGATCTAGAAGCATATGTAGACTCCACCCGTTTGACCAGCATTCATGCGTTCGTGGTGCCCTCACTTCGGCCGTTTCGAAAGATTCTCGGTGATTGTTTGCCCAGAGGCATCGGCCAAACCAATAGACCTTCACGTTTTGGGCCAACCGAGGCGGTGTTTTCTTACAAAACATGGCGACTAGCGAAAAGTTTGGTAGCTTATAAAGTGCACTGAACGCTGGCGTCGTTCATTTTGACGTCTGACAAGTTCTGCAGCGTGAATTAGTCAGCGCCACGGACACTTGCAGGCCGGAGAGCTTTACGGATGCCCCATTCAAAGACAGGTCAAGGCGTTTTTTTTTAGACGGCCCTTTCACCGCTAACGGCAGCAGGCTTAAAACGATACTTAAAACGAGTGCTGTATTCAAGTGGCTGTGCTTTAGAAGTCCGTGTCGGCTGCATACGGAGGTTCTGGCCGTTTCTTGATTCGCGGTTGAATCGTGGTTTCTCTTATTCCGAGGGGGGCCGGCGTGCTCTTGCGCTTACAAATGCGACGGCCTTGAGAGAAACGTGCGGAACAGAAAATGCTGTGAGCGTAGATAAGCGATCGTGTAGGAGCATGTGACGACGAGAAAGCGCCTCATTACCTTTCTTTTTCTCTTCTTCTTCTTTTAACTGTTGTTCCAATTCCGCGTAACTGCCCTTGCACATTCCGCATTTTTGGTGTTCGTTTTTCGAGGCATCTTCTCTAAATTGCGTGAGGGCTGAGGGACTGTTAATGATGGCGGTATTCCCGAAGCGTTCCGTGCATGATGGTCTCGTTTATTTGCAAGTAGTTTTAGTTGAAGCTAGAAAGGATATATATATACTCTTAATGTAGACAGTTTGTCCGGATAAAAGCAGCAGCTGTTATGCTTCTGGGCCAAGAAAGGCAGCCATTAGGTTGCGGGAATGATGTCGTTTGGGCATCTAATTTGTATTCGAGCGACAGCAGATTTCGCATCCGAGAAAAAGAGAAGGACATTAGACAAGCGGTCGTTAAGGACGGACTTGTTTGCAGGGTTTGAATGCTGAATTGGTTGAGCCGTAATTGGTGCTTCAACGCTCATTAGGCGTCCTCTCTCGTCGTGGGATGACCACTAAGCGAAAAGTGATTATTGCACGTCCAACACGCCGGGAATGGCGGCAGTGTCCTGTACCGTGCGCGTCTACTTCTGCAACTCGTCATTCGACAAAGTGAATGTTCGCGGTGCGATGGACAGACGCATTTTTTTTTAAGGGAGGCTGCGGTCTGAACGCTGAAGGCCTTCTCGACTGATACGAGCTGTAGTCAGTATGATAGGAACGGTTCACGTTGAAGCAATTCCTTTGACATACAGGCGGCA
Source organism: Dermacentor silvarum (assembly GCF_013339745.2). NCBI lineage: Eukaryota > Metazoa > Arthropoda > Arachnida > Ixodida > Ixodidae > Dermacentor > Dermacentor silvarum. The sequence continues at coordinate 33,761,575 of NC_051163.1, read as the reverse complement.
GTGCTGTGGGTGTTAGGGATTAATCGCATCTGGGCCTCGGCAGCCTAATTGCTGTTAAAGCACCCATGACGTACGTGAATGTCCATGAATTCACCAATTAGGAAAGCTTTCTTTTTGGAGTTTTAGATCTAACTACGTTCATGCAGAGGATAAGGACGTTCAGTGCCGATCACGAGAAAGAATCATCATTTCGCAATGTGACAGAATAGAAACGGCAGACGACAACAGTTTCCTGCCTTTGTTCGTCACTTTCCGTCTGTCGTTATACGACCTTCTGGATGTACCGCTATTTCGACCCAGTTCCCTTAGCAGATACCATACCGGGCGCCTGACAAACGGCAGTTAAAAGCACGCAGTCTCGTATGCGGACTTTGAATACCAAATATGTCGAGCTGCGGTTGGCGAGTGAACGCTCGTTAGGCGTCTTTAGTCGTTTCGTTGTGAACATGCTGGCGCCACTTGTGAAAGACGAGAAAGATCTTCCTTTATGTCGTCAGTCGCAATCCATGGCGTATTTGTTGCCGGGCCACTTAATTGCCTTCTGCCCATTCTTTGATGAAAGTAATTACGCTCTCCATTTCTTCATCACTTTCACCATCTCGTATTACTCGCGTAGATGGATCCTACATCCCGTTCCGCCCCGAGAGAGATCATTCCATCAGACCGGAGATCCCGCTTAAACCCATTTTGGGTCGTACGTTCGCCATTTGCTGTTTTTTTTTCTTTCTTTCTTTTTGAGTAGTCTTTCGTGACACTGTGCGTTTTCCGCACGCGAGTGCGGTTTTACAAAGCTGCTGACGTCAAATGATGTCCTTCTTTGTGAGAAGACCGGTGAATTGAGAAACTTTGGCATGCTTCTCTTTCGAACCCATGGAAGCCTGTACGATGGGATGCCACCACATGCATGTACGTGGCTGAGGGTGAGGCAGCTCCTGGCGCACTTCCCTGATGAGATGACCTTGTATCGCATGCAGCTTTCGTTTTGAGATGGGAAAAAAAGAAGCGTATAACCGCTCATTCCAGCGTGGGAGAATTTGTCGCCGCGTTCTCCCACTCTTGAGAGACAGCCTAGGACAGCGGACAAATGTCGAGCCTGGGAAAACGATCGAGGAAGACATTTCGATCAAATTCCGAGTAGCGCCTTTGTAACGCAGCTTTTCTGTTTCTTTCCCGAGCATACCGTCGAGCGGTGTCTGTTCCCAGGAAAGCTTGGTGCGTTTACGTAATGACTGTCTACGACGTCACGGCATGTGACCCTCACGTCGGAAATTGTTCCTTTGTATGCCTTTCCTTAGCATCCTAAATTAAGGATGAGCTTTTGTGCGAGAAAACGTGGATTCTTGCAGATTGTATAGCAGGTGTTTTGATTACTTCGAAACAAGTAAGTTTTAACTTGGGGGGAGTCGCGTGGCGGGACTCCGTGTAGCGACTGTTTTACAAGGCAGTTCGGCAATGACGAGAAAGAGACCACGCCAAAACTCCAGCAGAGGTTGCATAATGTGTTTGAATAAAGTGCTTCTAGCATGCTTATCTACAAAGGTTATCTCTTTTAGGGTCCCTTTGAACCATTGGAGAAGATACAATGCAGTTTTTCTTTGAACGGCATGAGAGTGATAATGAAACTTGTAGCGGCAGACGTCCAGTTGTATGCACAAGCGGGTAGTGCGGTATGTATATAAATATGTGAGCTTGGGCATGTCAGCCTTAGTTCCACGCTTTCCGAGATGCATTGCTTAGGCGCGCAGATGCCCCCGTTTTATGTTTTGGGGCTGATCTGTACGTGGACCGATGTGCGTACGCGCTGAACCTTTTCTTTTCGCCATTGGAAGCTTGAAATGTTTTCCAGTGTGTAACGCCTTCTTGTAGGCTTTGTTTTGTAACGACAAACAGAAGTTGTTTGCGGATATCCTGGACTGGCCTTCTGTTGACTGTCTGAGAGTACGTGATTGAAGGTCATACGTAGATTGTGTGTAGTATGTCAAGGACGATTTTTTGTCCCGAAGAGCCAGTCGAGCTCTTGCAACGGTGTTCGTACTGAGTAACTTCTGTCAGGTTCGCGGGTTACAACGATATCGTGGTTGTAGTGAAGCCAAGCAGGGTCATGTGTATCACGCTTGTCTTGTTCGAGGAGCCGCTGTGAAGTGGCAATATGCTACTGGTGCTCAAAGTGTTTCTGACTGCTTAACGGCCTACGTCATTGAGATGGTTCTGTGACGGAAGAGCCTTGCGAGATCGAGTGCAGAATACGGTGACGTCATTGTTACTCTTAATCTTCTTCTGGTTAAAAGAAACGGTTCAGCGCGTACTACTCAAGCCCGGTGTGTGTGTGGAAGTCCGCGGGCCGGGCTGACACCTCTATTCCGCGACAGCGGCGAGAAAATCGGCGAGTGTGCGCAACATCTTATTTGCACATATTTCAGATTTTTTTTTTCTTATGCGATGTTTGCGTACTCTGTGCACGCGTTGCGGAAAGAGATGGAAATGTTGAAAATAAAGAGCGTCGTGTTATACGAAACTGTGTCTGGCTTCATTGTGTTTACCGTCGTGCGTTCGCGGTCGGCGCTGTTGCAGCGGGACCTCAAATGCACGCAACTTTACTTCACCGACGTTCACCTGCTTCTGTGTACAGGAAACAGGCGATGGCTTTTTTTTCGAATAAATGTATGTAAGAAGATGTTGGCACCTCTTAAAAGTGCTGGCCGCTCCTCTGCTTCGACGTTGGACGACATGAAAGAAACAACCAACGAATAATAAAGTCGTAGTGGATAAAAAAGAAAAGAGACTTCAGTTAACGCGGAAAGTTCGCAAACTGTAACGTTCAGATTCCAACTCGTGACACAGCTGCCGCACCAGAACGCCTAAGTTCAGGTCAGCCACTGGTGAGACAAAGAAACATGGAGAGCATGAATTGACAAACGACAGCGCCGACACGGTACATACATACCTCGCTGTAGCCGCTTACACAGTGAACATACGCGAACACACCACCAGCACTTTAACCGGAGATGTGTGCATTAGCTGCTTGTTCTGTCGTTCGCCAATGTCTTCATTGCAGTTCATAGTCATTTGTAGAGGTTTTTTTATCAAAGTTAGAGATTTCGTTATAATTGATAATTTAACTGCATCCTAAGGGCCACCTGAAGCTGTGCGCCATGTACTGAGACGTGAGGATGTGTTCCAACGCATCGACCTGGACGGCTAAATAGACAGTCAAGCGGACAACGGCCATCGCGTAAGCCCCGTCCGAATGCTCATGAAGCAGGCAAAAAACACAAAGCCGACAGCTTCGTGAATGCAACATCGAAGTCAAGAACTATGCAGGCTACTCTGCCGTCCACACAAGATGGCAGCTGAGCAACCTGCATGGAACCTCTAAAGAAAGCTTGCCTGCTGACAAGCGTAGTCAAGCTTTCTTTTTGCATCTAAAGTAAACCACGTTGTGTTATTCATAGGTTGGCGCATGCCAATGTGCTTAAGTACAGCTAAACTATGTAAATTTCTTAGCTTTTATTTTTGTCGACGCGAGGTGGCGTCAGATCGCACTGACGTGTTCCAATGTTATTCCATTGCTTCATCTCGAAGCTTTCTTCTTAGCAGTCAATGCAGACCACTGATCGTTCTACTCCAGTGATGTAAACTGTTTTTAATACTGGCCAGTCTTGTAACGCACCCTATATGTGCTTTTCATAGTGAAGTAATTAGGCACAGTTCTCGCACTCCCGCATTCACGCACACATCCACACACGCATCCACTCAAGAACACCCCTCACACACAGCGCTCACTACCAGCTGTTAATTCAGCGATTGTAACCCATATTTATACAAGGACACGCATGCGCAGTGACCAACAACAAAGCCAAACATATCAAAAATTATATATATATTATCAAAAATATCAAAACATATCAGACTTCGCTATGACGAGTTACCACCTAGCCCATCAGCAAGTTCTACCGTGTGATCTTCGCTCGAGAATGATGGTGATTATTATTTTTGCGGGCATTTCATTTCTGTGCCTTCTTGTCAGGATTCCGTCGGTGTGATGCGCAGTATATCGCGTTATTGACAGGAAAGCAAGCCTGGTACACTGCGTCAGAGAAAGGAAATTCCCACAGGATGTCGCATCATGCTGGTCCTGACAGGAAAGCACGAGGCACAGCGTTAGTGAAACGGCATGCCTACGGAATGACGACGGCTTATCGCTGTCACAGATATATCCAGGTGACAGGAAAGCCCAGGGACGCACAGCGTTACAGAAAAAAAAAAAACGCTCGCGAATATGACAGCGATGTTCGTTGTGGGACAAGATCACACTCAAATTAATCGATGAATTACTTTTTAATCTGCACCTGATCAGCACACACGCACACGAGACTGACAAGGGCCTTTATTTGGCCCGCATCGATTGCCGACTACAATTGCAAGCCCTTCCGTCGCTGCAGTGCCTCATCATCAAAGTGTAAAACTAAGACACTGATTTACGAAGCACCTTACCAAGCACTGGTTGGGAACTCAAGTTATCAAGCTATTTAAGCCAAGTGCTTCAGATGCTGCGTTCAAATCCATTCCTTCTGTCCATCTCGAATTGGCAAAGACTGGAGCTCTAACCTCGCGACACTGGTGGTGTACCTCACCGGCAAGATCCGCAGTACTTAGTGTAAACAAAAACAAATATTTAATGATGTTTGAGGACGGCTGTTGGCATTCTTTAATTGACACAAAATGTGATCTGTCGTTCATAAACTCCCACAGCAAAAAGCAAAAAAAAAAAAAAAATTGAAGAAAGCACAATGAGACAGAGCACTGACACCGACAGTAGCTAAACTGCCAATGACCACCGTTACCACTGCTAGCATTCTAAAACATGATTGCCATAAGAATTGGGTAGCTCCGTTGAGAGAGAGAGAGAAACGAGAAGGGAAAGGTAGGGAGGTTAACCAAGGACGTGCCCGGTTGGCTACCCTACGCTTGGGGAGAGGGAAAGGGGAAGAATAGATAAGGAGCGAGAATCCCGTTGAATTCCGACTTTGATTGTCTAGCTGAGTATATATATATATATATATATATATATATATATATATATATATATATATATATATATATATACGGTAGTACAACGCAGGCGTAATGCGGAGGTTGTGGGTTCGTCTCCCACCTGAGACACGTTATCTTTTCGTCCCCTTTCATTTCCCGTTTCTTTATGATTTTCTCCATTTCAGTTTCAACCACAGCTAATTTCTCCGATATTTCCTGCGTAAGAGGCAATGGTAACATGCCTACATACCAAGGCGTTCGCTGGCGAAGGGTACGAATGCGGACGCCAGGTTCGCATCGTCACGTGTATCCACCTCGCGGGTCTTCAGAGAATCGTGCATCCATACAACGTGGGTTGCGTAAAAAACGCGTACCCACTCGATCATGGCCGTTCCTCTTCCGTAGTCGGTTTCACTTCTCGTATCCAAAGCCAGTCAGCATCCCATGCCAGGTGGGGAGCGAGGTGATGAAATGCCTTGCGTCAGGCAGCGGTATCCACCACTACGGTGCCAATCGTCGGCGTGTATGTATACGTTTGTACGTTTACGAGCACATCGCCGCTGCTCTAGCACTTTCGCAAGCTCCCGCCGCGATGTTCAGGCGCGACCTTGAACCAGCGCGCTGGCTTGTGCTGGCCTACATGTCTGTACGCCGGGGGAAGCCGGTAGATATATACACGTCGGTTCCTACGCGGAAGTGCCTCAAAGTATGCATTTCTGAGCAACACCAAGGCAGCACAACTAACGGAACAAGAATGGAAGCCATACGCAACGCCGACTTGAAACTGAACATTCATTTTGCCTTCCTTATTGACCCTTTTCGCAGCGATCCCGTGGGCGCTGCCATGTTTGATCACGGGGTGACGCGTCCATTGCTTGCCTCAACTGCCTCCGTTGCCTCCTTGTTTACAATGGAAGTGTATGACGCCGGCGCGGCTTAGAAAACCTCGGTTTTCGGAGATATCGTAGACGGTGACTAGGTGGACGACACGAAGCTTTGATCACAGCTTCAGAGAACATGCAAAAGCGCTTTCGGGGCTGATTAAACTATGTTCAAACGGCGCAAGCAGCGTATATGGTGCTTGTTCTAAAAGCCGGGCTAAATATGTATTCCAAGCTATCCAAACATTCCGCTCGTGAATTCAGTCAGGATTAGTGTGTCTTGCTCTTTGTTCTTTATTTGGCAAATATTTTGAAGCAGTGGCTTGTCACGTTTCTGACTCAGTGAAGTTCCTCGGTGCGGCCACTATCTGATTATTTCTGCCTAATCGCTCGCGGGTGTGCTCAGTTCCGATAGATTTGTTCTTGCTGCGCAGAAGGCTTGAAACGGAGCTGTTTTGTACATTGTAATATCTTGTAGCAAATATATATTACAGCTAGTAACTCGCTTACTCTTGTGGACCATCACGAAACATTCAGCTTCGAGAATTCGTGAGCCATCGGTGTAGTCCGTCATTTATTGTGGGTATATAGTGCGCATATATTCCAAGTGTGCGCCCATTCACTTATGCTTGATACGTTGGCGATAGAGTGGGCGTAAGTTTTCCTGCCATTTGGGACAGATGTGCATAGATAACGTGCGCGAAACTTACTATGACAGGAAGCGGCGCTGCTCCCTTTGTCATTGTTTAACGAGTGGTACTCACTCTTGCCCACGTTCTCGGGATGAAGCCCTTTCTTTGAAGGTTAGCGATACAAGGCTGGCGGATGAGCAAATTTCTGTATCCTCGAGGAAAGCCGTACATTAGGAAGTGCCGGTAACACGTTCGGACAGTTGCAGCAGCGGTCCGCGAACTTGGCCACATAGATTCATTCTATTCCTTAACATGCCAGTCACTATATTTTGCAGCCAACTACTGCACACGTCTTCAATCCACATGATTCAATCTAGCATGATTGGAGCACAGTGTGTTAGCGAAAACTCAGTTGCATTTCCGACAGCTAATCGCACAGAAGCGGTACTGGTTTTGTATTCGTGCGCGGTCGCTGAGGAGAGGTAAGGCGCGCCGCCGTGAGCGCCATCTCGTTTCTCTAAAACAAACTGCTCCGAGGGTCAATACCACTTGTAACTTTCATTTGTAACACTTTGTAACTTTCATTCGTTAGCCCACCCCTTATGTATTACCCCCTAAACGGGGGTCTTTAAGGAAATGAAGTGAAGTAAGTATATGCATTTTGCCACGCGCAATATATTTGTTCAATTGCAAGTCAGCGCTGGCTCTAACTGTTCCCGATTTTTTCACCGTTTACGTTGTACATATCGTCCTGAAACCTCATGACAGCTGAAGGATACAATCGCTTTTCAAGTCGGCGCTTATTATAAACTGCCTTATGACAAACGTAATTTTTCTTTTTTTTTCTGAAATGCCATTGTTAAATGCGATAAGCAGCGTCTCCGCGTAAATGGACAAAGTATAACAATCTCCTTGTGTTTCTTACGGTTTAAAACTGGCATTTTTCAAACCGCTGCCCTCTGGGAATCATTTAAGAGTACATCGGGTTCCAGAGAAAACTGAAGTACAACTATCCCCATGCACAGCCGTTCCACAAACCGAAGCATCATCGTTAATTATTTGATTTATGAGGTTGAATGGATCCCGAGGCGCAACTCTGAAAGTGTGAGACGTGGTAATAAACGGCTCGGGACTGATTTTGACCATGTTGAATTCGTTAACGTGCGCCCGAACCAAGGTACAGGAGCTTTTCTTTAATATGTTGATATAAGGCGCACAAATAAGGCGCCGGCTACTCTTTAGCTCTTGAATGGGTCTAACCTACAACATACAGGGTTCAATATTACACGTCAAACAACCTTCTCATACAAGCACCAGAACATAAAAAAACGAAAAAAAAATTACTTGTCAAGCACCTTTTTCACAGTAACACTACAACGTGAAAAATGCGTGGTACATACAATATACAAGTTAACTAACTCCACGGCACTGCAAAGGAAAGTCTCAAAAATACAAATAATACTGTCACCTAACAATACGGTTCTCTAGTCAGCGGGTGGTGCATACATCGTGCAAATGCATTATCACATATGGTGAGAACAGAATAGTCAACAAAACATAATCCACAAACACATACATATATGCAGCGACGTCGAAATAAAAGGAACATTATAAGCGTTAATAACGGCCAACAATGCCGCTGTCTGCAGGAGCTTAACTGCATTTCGCCGGGATCGAATGCTACCCACTAAGCCGGGAATCGCCCCCACGACTTCGTGGTCAGCAGCAACACATCATGTATACCCTTAACTAAGCCCCCATGGGAAGTGTCTGTTGATGATCATCACGATGCATACGCGTACGCATAGTGAGGTAAGCGTATGAATGACGTATTGTCGCGGCTATTTGAGGCCCGCTATCGTACTGGATATTGAGACAAGTGCCAAAATATTCACTTCATGCGGTCATGCCATACGCGACTTTTATAATAAGCATCCAGTGACTGGTTACGATTATGCCAAATTACGTTATCTGCAGTACAAACACGGATAAAACGAGATTACAAGTATAGGTAGCTAATAATTCTGTAAAAAAATGCGACAGTTATAACAAGAGGCACCCATGCTAATGCTTAACGAAGCAACCGTAATGACCTTCGAAGTCATGTTCGTAAAACTAAATGACAACGGTGAATATCTCACGCCGGAGTCAGGAATGCCAGACAGAAAGCAACGACATTAGAAGTTCGATCAAGAGTCAGCAGCAAGGGAAAAATAATAATAAGTCCTAGCAAATTAGATGCATAAAAGAAACACACACGCACACGCGCACACACACGCACAAACACATACACTCAGTTACACGTAGACAAAAAAAAGTGAGCGCATTTTGTAAAACGTCAAGTGCATCGTTAAGGAAAGTTCATAACGTGGTTCTTACCAATGAAAACAATATCAACATTAAAACCACAAAACGTTCTCCGAGTTCTCGAACAATCGATACAACTGCGAACACGTTGAAAATCAAACGTACGGTATAGTTTCTCTGCTAAGAAAAAACAAAGAGTGCGTATGTATTCATCTTTAATACGTTTTTCGAATACACATTTTCTTATATCTCCCTCAAGAAAGGAAAATGTGTAGAAGTGAGCATGATGTCACTCAGCTAACCTCTGCAAGCCAACTTCCTCTGACGCCGCCCCTTCTCTCCGTGGCCCCTACGCGCATTGACTCTTGTGAAGTATATAGGCCCTCCGTGGTTGCCGGATGTCGCAAGGCATTGTTTGGTTAGGGGTAGATTTTAGTGACGCCTTTCGTCACGATCGTACCTCGCTACCCACTCTACTCTCCCCAATACTCATCCACGAGCGGCTAGAAATTACCGCTTGCCTAGACGCGTTCAGGGCCTTTTCCCCCGTGAGCATTCCCTTCGTATACATATATGTATATAATATAATGAGTAGGCTTCAATATGGTCACGGGACGCTCCGTCCTAGACTTTTCTTTTTCTTTTTTTCCCCCCTTTCTCCGCGTCTCTCGCATTCAACGAAAACTCTGGAACCAGACTATGCAATCCGTACCTCCGACGCCTTCGCTGCTGCGAACACATTAAGCGCGGACGAAACGAGAGCGAAAGCGTCCTTGAGGATTCACGCGGCTGGCTTCGCGAGCGGTTGCGCTGGAATTATAAAACGATTACTCGGGATTGCGCGCTCGGTCGAGGCCGGAAGAGCCCTCTCTTCGACGAGGCACATTTGCAGGCGTCAAGTTGGAAGCGTCTTGTACGAGGGACCAGCGTCGACAAGACCCGGTCGGAAAAAGGGGCTTTTTTTAAAATCTGTTTAAGCAGCCCCCTGTCTCCCCAGCGTAGGGTAACAAACCGGATCTTCCCCTCTGATTAACCTCCCTGCATTTCCCTTTTCTTCTGTCTCTCTCTCTCTCTCCCTAATTAAGCAACCGATACATCGCGCCCACATAGACTGACCGTGGAATTCTTGTATACCGCTCGCCTGGTTAACCTCCTTGCCTTCGCTTGCCACTTTTCTCTGTCTCTCTCTCTCTCTTGAAGACTGCTTTACTTTCTTATACCGTGGTACACTGCTCAGTGCACGGAGATGAGAGGCCTGCCTTTCGTACAGCTTTGGGGCATGTATTTGGCTGCCATTCCTTATCTCCACTTTGGCCCACGTTAAACCTTCTCTCTTACTCTCTTGGAAAATCCTGGGACCCTGGCCTTGTGCGTCTGCGATGCGCAAGGACGCAGAAGCGCTGCTGCATTTTCTGAAACGCATGAATATGTGCGGCCCGCACCGGGTTTTTTTACGCAGTCTGTAACGGGTGTTCCACGAAAGTGCGTTCGAAATTGCTTAAAAATTGGAAAGGTGAGGAGATGAAATAATTTCCTCGGTTCTTGTTTTTTTTTAATTTTTAGCACAGAGGCATACATTTGAGAACGACTCGAGGTAGTGATTATGGGTAAGTAGATATGTAACTTAGACTAAATAACTTCTTACCTAAAAGAACCAGACGGGTGACCTTAATAAACGACTAGAAGTCCGTCATATGAGGAGCTTATAACAGTTTCCAGACGTGCTAAAAATTGATGCTGACGTTTTTTTTTCGTTTTTTTTTGCACCGTAATGAGTTCCGGCCAAATTCACGCAGGAAGTCGCAGTCTAATCCATCTGCGATTATTAAATTCGAGAAAATGATGATGTTCACTGATTGACGTTCATATCACAGCGGTGGACATGGTAATTTGCAGGATAATTGCTAACAGAATCATTACTTACCGACATTTCAATATTTACGCTCCAATTGATGAACTTAGCTTGCATGTTTCGCAGAATGAAAGTCAACCAGTACTCAAATAAGCTTTGCGCCTCGCTCTAGTTAAGAGAAATGCGCGCCCAAAATCTGCAGCGTAATGCATTTCGCTGTTCCAGTTAACTTATTTTGCGCACTCTGGAAAACTACAGTTGGGAATAATGTGAACTATAATCCGAATAATGCGGAACAATGCGCAGGCGAGTCGAACTCAGTTCGAGGAGCAATATGCCGGACATCATCATTCGTGTATAGCAACAGGCTTACTCTACAGCCTTGAAAGCACGTGTCCAGTAGGAAGCGGGTGAAAAGCATGGTGAGGGGGGGGGGGTGTATGGGTAGGGGGGGGGGGGAAGGCTGCGGGGGTGGGCAGTGAAAAATGGTGATGCCGACCTACATTCGCGCATATAAAGACCACCGCGTTTGCGTAAACGCCGCGGCATAAATCTTGCTTCGCTGCTCGCTCTGTCCATTTACTCTGCACGTACACTCGCGGATTCCGTGCTTGCACGTATTTTACTCTCCGCACTGCGAAGAACCGCCGCGCCGGCTGCCGCCGGCCCAACAATAACGGAACGAGGCATCCGCAGCTGTTCGCGCATGCAAGAACTGTGCCGACATATACGCTGGCACGCGGCGTGTGAGTCACGATGCAGGCGTGCGTTCCCGCCTCTTTTGTTTTCGTTTTAACTTTCCATTTTCTTTTATACAATATTTTTTTCTTCGTTCGAGGCAGCAGCAGAAGCCTGGGTGCGTGCTCCCGCCGCCGCCACCTGCTGCTGATGCTGCCTGCCGGAGCCGGATGTACGGCACTTGCTGCTGCTGCTCTCGCTGACGCCACTACGAGTTTCCGAAACGCCAACGCACAGCTCTGCCGCTGACATGCGCGCTAACGTTAGATGTATGCGTACGGTGCGGATGGGAAAGGAAAGAAAACGAGATAGATAGATAGATAGATAGATAGATAGATAGATAGATAGATAGATAGATAGATAGATAGATAGATAGATAGATAGATAGATAGATAGATAGATAGATAGATAGATAGATAGATAGATAGAAAAACGAAATGATAATTGAGAAAGTATTTACTGTGTCAATTAATTGTTAAGTAATTGGTTGTGTGTAGGGTTGTCTACCCTGCACTTGTGGAAGGGGAAAACGAAGATAAGAAAGAAGAAAGAATCTGTCAGTGTGCACGCACCAGCATAGTCGAAGGCGATCACGTAGTTCAGTCGACTTTGAGAAGTACTAATTAGGCTTTTGAGCCCTTGTGCAAACAATAGTACTTCGGCCAAGGTCACAGCCTCAACAGACAACGCCGTGAACGCTATAGACAGACGTTTCTCGCTGCTTGCATTCACGACCAAAAAAAAAAAAAAAATCGTCGGTGGGATATGAAAGAAACGTATAGGCATGCGCCATGTAATCCGATGTAAAATTAGGTCTGATACTTTCGTCTCGCGAAATACAAGATCCGAACCTATTTACCACCAAGCGAGCGGAGTGACACGTTTAGGCGACCAGCGGCCACAGCGCATCGCTTGCCCTCGCGACCGAAACACAGTGCGTCGTATACCGGAAGTACCTATTTATATCCTCCCAGGGAAGCACAAAGGTGCGCAAAACGTTCGCAATTGACGTAGCCACACGTCCGCATGTTGTGTAGTTGTAACACACAATGTTGCTGTTCCGTAGAAAGCGTCGTAAACCTAAAATAACTGTACTGCGAAACGCGCGGAGTGATACTTCTGGGGCCGCACTACTTGCGAAGCTTCCGCGGCGTTGCCTGCTAAGCATGAAACGGA
>NC_051163.1:33415777-33448855 GCF_013339745.2 Dermacentor silvarum | reverse complement strand
TGTTTAAGCAAACCCACCTGTGTGTTTGCTGTTATGATGAGTAAAAAAAACTTGGAGGGCGCTCAAGCTTCACCTTTAAGAGTGGAACGTGGTAGCGTACAAAGATCTCCGACTACTCGTGCTTCCCGGCAACTGCAGCTTATGTAACCGTAACGGTTACCGGGAAACACTGGCGGCGAACGCTATGCACGAAGGCGAGCTTCCTGGTAGAAACGCTGCCTCTTGCGTGGGCCGATCTCGGAGGTGGTGCACAGCAGCGCCAAATAAATTACATCATTTTCAGGTTTCTGTTATTGTTTCGCACTTTTAATATTCCAGTCCGAGATGATTTAACATAAAACGCATGCACTGTTGGTGTTTTGTTACGAGACATTTGTTTGTGGGCTGTCATTCTCAAAATTCTGAGTAATAACGTTGTCAAGAATGCAACATAAGGTATGAGCAACTTTAGTGGTAGAATGGTGTGGCAAGTTAATCTGCATATACCGCATGTCATATAGCAAGGCGGTATATGTATGTACCTAAATATGTACAAAGATTTTTGCTCGCGGAGTACCGGATTTTCTGCGGCACGGGGCCCTTAATGATCGCACTAATACAGGACAGACAAGGAATGTGGGCGGAGCCAACGGCAGCAATTGCATGCATTTGCTGCCCTGTTTCGACATGTCCTCTCGTCGAAACGTTGGCCACAGCGTCATTCCTTGTTCGACTACTGTTAGTCACTTCAAGCCTCTGTCTTCCTGTGAACTTCTGTCTTGTTTATATGCATTCAGTGACAGCATGGCACCCATCACGTTGCTATCGGGAGCTTGGGATATTGTGAAGAACTGAGGTGCAGAAACAGTGAAATTGGGTGTTGGTAAGCCTTCTTTAATGGCCCGACCTGGCTTTACCTTTCCAGGTTACGAGCTCTCGCCGTCCGCGGCAGCCTGCTTCACTCGGCGAAACCTTGCGGACTACCTCAGGAGCAGGGTGAGTGGGGCAATTTCTCGACTGTAGGCACCCCCCAGAACCTGAGCATCGCTCCTAATCGTTGGTCACTGGGAAAGGGGGAAAAGGAAAGGCAGAGAAACCAACCGGGATGCACCTGGTTTGCTACCCTACACTGGGGTAGGGGGGCAAGTGGAAAGAAAAGAAAAAAAAAAGCTTAAAGGAAAGACACACACGCAATAGTGTTCACTGCGCAATCAAAAAGCAGTCGCAGAGCTCAGATGCCTTTGAAAACTGCATAGTGCCCAGGACAAACTATGACATAAATGTGAGCACTGCCCTTGCTTCCAAACATGGGCTCTTGCTGTTTGAGCTGATGAGGTTGTGAGGTCTCGTTAGAATTCAGAATTTGGCCATCAAGTACAGGCTCAGTGGAGCAGGAAAGCAGCTTACAAAATCAGAGATGCCAATGGGAATGTGCTTATACTTGGGCCATCTCGATCTGTGTGCATTCCATGTTACACTTGGCTTTTTATCTGGCTTTTTTATCTACAAGCTTCTTGCTGTCGCACCTTGTTATAATCAGCTAGCATCTCACTCAAAAGTACCCTTGTAATATCACATTCCTTCATGCATTCACATTTATTACATGCTGACATCGGTGATAAACATAGATCTACTTTCTTATATTCGATAATTAGTTGTAGTAATTATATTTTTTATATTGAGCTTCAACTGTAATATATAACTACAGCAGAACCCGGATATATTGAACACACATATAACGAATTGTTGTGTATAACGAACAGCAGTAAAATCCGCTTGAAAATTTTTCTATGTAATTTTTATTTTATATATCAAATTACCTATATATCAAACTTTCTTGTGGTCTCCTTCAGATTTGATATATATCCGGGTTTCACTATAGCATATGGAATTAATTTTACGTCAATGTATCTTTTTGTAAGCCTTGAGCTTATGGTATCTATGTACACTGTAGAAGCTATGCAATGAGTACAATCGTAGAGATGTTCCACTTCTTCTGTGGTCAATAAGTTCATATCTGCTATGTCTTCTACGTGGCACTGACTTTGTATATTGTGACTGTAATGTAGTAACTGTTCATCCAAATTATGTTGCACAATTCTACACCTGCCGTGGTTGATCAGTGGCTGTCGCATTGCGCTGCCACGCTCGAGGTCGCAGGTTTTGATCCGAGTCGCGGTGGTTGCATTTCGATGGAGGTGAAATGCAAAAACTCTCATGTGCCTAGACTTAGGTGCCCGTTAGAAGAACCCCAGGTGGTCAAAATTAATTCGTAGTTCCTCACTTCAGCATGCCTCAAATTATATCGTAGTTTTGACGCGTAAGACTTCATAATTAATTTTTTTTTAATTTCACCAAATTCCTATTTCTTGCTGTCGTGTAATGTGGCACGCACAATTTTTTGGTCACAAATGCGGGTAATGTGAAAAGTTGCTCTAAGCTCCACAGCATCGCCTGCTATGTACGAAACAGTATGAACAGTAGTATAGAGAAGTGTGCTTAGAAATGCTAGACTGTGCAGCAGCTTTCATCACCACCTTCGTCTTCCAACCTTGGCCCTGTCGTGCCCAAAAACCCCTTTCTCAACGTAGAGTAGCAGGCAAGAGGCACTTCACTCAGGCCGACCTGTGCACCTTTCTCTCATCAAAGTTTTTTTTTTTCTCTCTCTCTCTGTCTCCTCATGCCTCATGTCCAAACTTGCTTGCAAACTGGTGTAACTTTGTCCGCAAGTAATTTTGCGCTTTCATTGCATGACAAAAACGCATGACGCTGCAGACCCCGTACTCCGTCAACGTTCTCCTGGCTGGATATGAGGATGCTGGGGGCTCCGAGCTCTACTACCTAGACTACCTGGCAACCATGGCGAAGGTGCCGTTTGCAGCACATGGCTATGGGGCCTTCTTTCTCATGTCCGTGCTGGACAGGTACTACAGGGAAGGTAGGTGGATGAGACGGCGTTGATAACACGGTTGCTGGCGGATGCTGACAACGAATGTGTAATTGCGCCACACGCAAGCAACGTCGGAAAAAGAAGTGACTAAAAAAATGCATGGTTGTAACAGGATTTATTTTAGATAGTCACAGCCTTGTAAAACCCAGTGACAGTCCCAACTGCAAGAAATTTCACTTTGGCTGAATTGGCTCTAAACGAGTGGTATATATATTATTGAAGCAATCTTGGCAAAGCTGCAGGGCCGGTAATTCTCCATCTTTCTTATTGCCACATCTTAAATAGCACTTAAGCAGACGACGTGTGTGTGCACCAGGATGTTAGCAAGTATGACGCGAGTTCCAGCACATAGCCTTTGAGATTTTTCAGTGCACTGGAGGCAGTGTCTAATCTCGGAGGTCACCTCAAAGGTGCGTGCTGGTTCTCAACGTCTTAGATCTTGCATCACTTCAGGCAAGCACTAAACAGCGTCCTTTTTGTTATGCCATCAAAGATGTAAATTTTTGCTAGATTTTTGTAACATATCAACATGCATTTCAAACTTAAAATTTTGCATTGAAGCTGCTCTCTGTCTGCATTATAATAAACTAGAGTTTTTGCACATCCTAAAAGGTTGTTGCAGTTGGCCTTGAATAAACACACTACAATTCGTGTGGCTGAATCAGTAAGTCAGCGATAACCTAATGGCATGTTCGTTAGCGGTTCGAAATCAAAGCGCTCAAAACACATTCACCTAGTTCATTCAGGGCACCACACTCTAGCTCAGAGCTGTCACCTTTGAGCTGGGAGCGCAATCGACATTCAACAGAATATTAATCATGTGGTGACTTCGATTGCTCTGGGGCAGCCGAACGTTCCATTGGGACATGCTTTCTCTGGCTCAAATCTCAAGAGGGCTCTGTATCGCTGCAAACCAAATTGGAGCGTGGTAAGAACCAGTCGAATATGCTATAAGAATTGCAAGGGCGAATACACCAATGTCTAACGGAAAAGAATTTCTAATAGGTTCACCAGCCAACAAGGTTTGCTCATTTCCATGATGTCACGGCTGAGGTGAACTTCTTTCCATATCACATCTTTCGAAATCTATGTTGGAGCATGAAGGCACACAGCGCGGATGCAGTGTGATTTTGTGTGCATGGCATGAACAGAATTCTTGGGTTGTCACCAATTACAGATCACCCGCCGTAGTGGCGTAGTGACTTTGGCGTTGTGGTGCTAAGTCCGAGGTCGCAGGGGTTCAAAGCCCGGCCGTTGCCGCCACATTTCGATTGGAGCAAATGCAATAAAGCCTGTGTACCTTGTATTAGGTGCACATTAAAGAACCCCAGGCGGTCAAGGTTGATACAGAGTCCCCCACTATGATATGCCTCATAATCATATTGTGGTTTTTGGCAGAATTTTTTTGAATTACAGACCATTTTTAGTAATTTTTGCCACATGGTTGTTGAAGGTATAAGGTCACAGTTCAGGTCATGCTCATAACCTGAACTTTGGTCGTGACCAAGCTATGACCAAAGGACAAATTTAGGTCATAGCCTGGTCATGACCTTCCCATCATGGTCATGCTACCTGAGCAGCCATAACATGGCAGCATACATCAAGACAAGTGCCAAATATTCCTGTAGTGTTTTTTGTATGAGACTATGGCTTGAGCGACCTCATGTAAACCATGCAGTGGCATTTTGCCACTGGTGACATTTGTTCTCATAGTTCTTGCTTTCTAAAAGGATTTTGTGCATATTCGTGCTTACTGTAGACCATCTTGCTGTTCATAAACAGAGACCCTGGAGAGCTGCTTCTTGTCTTGGTCGCAGTAATAGCTGACTGGCAAAAAGACAGTGAAGATCCACCTTAGTGTGCCAGAACAGAAGTCATGAGATTTTTTACACTTTTTTCTTCATATATTCATCATTTTACTAATGAATTTCGTCGTAAGATACACGAAAAGTTATGCATATTTGCACTTGAGGCATGTGTGTGTCACATTACTATTGCAGTCAACAACCGTTTTTTTTTTTTTTTTTTTCGGACATGCTCGATAATTCGAACGCCTTATGGTACTTATCTGTACCCCTTAGAGCCTGTGTATAAGGACATCTGAAGTTTCGAACTCTGAAACCCTTCGCTGTCCGATTTTCCGGACTTCTTGCCGTCACCATCGGTCCAAAACAGCATTAATAATCAAAGCGGCTATCACTGCCATTTTGATGACCCAGCCGCCTCAAACCAGTCCTCTTGCACACCAATTTGCTGGCAACCGTAGTCACCGCGAAAGAAATTGCTGCTGTCAGCGAAGGCACTGACTTTGTCATCTCTGCCGATAGCTTCGAAGAGGGAAAAGCAAGGTAAGGGTCAAGCGTTACATAATGCCGCTTCTGAAGAGTCAGCTTCGCTACAGTGCAGGAGTGCTATGCGGTCAAGCGTAGGCAGTGTATTGCAGTGAAGCTTGCCAAGAGTGGAAAGGGGCCACTGTTACGGGACACAATACGTCTTCAGTCACAGTATACACATTTGTGGTCGCGACATATTTTTGCCATTTCTGTGCAGTTGTGGGAAGGAATAGATGACAAAAATTCAGCTTAGGGTAAATTGAATGTTCTGCTTACCTCAAGTATTTTTACTTCCCTCAGAAGTAAAATAAAAATTTAAAAATTGACGAATAAAAATTATGTAAAATTTATACATTTATCGACAGTCGATCACAATTTGTAACGGAAGGGGCTAATTATGCACGCATGCACCTGTCTTCTGTCATAGTACGAGCACCAGTTTGCCTGATAAGTGTACCGGCAGGCCTTTATAGCTTTTTCGGACGTGCTTGTGGCAATTTGAACCCTTGGGAACAATAAAAGGTGTGCATTCATTTTGTTTTTCAAGGCGATAGCCGTGAATTTGTTTCAAGGTCGCTGTGAGGTACAGAAAAGGGGAGCGAGCTCGCTTCGTGCTCGTGCCCCTGCTTGCGCGTTCGTTGTCTTCTTCCACAGCTGGCTCCGACGCTGCTCATTATAAAATAAAGGGGAAGCGAAATGCAACAATAATGCAACATAGACTACTTTGGGGTTACAGTAAATACGAGGCAGTGCTTGGAATCTGGAAAGGAGTAATGGGGCCAGCACTAATGCTTGCAAATGCAGTTCTGTGCTAGCATTCCCATACTGCCCCTCGCACTCAACGCCGGAGGCCATTGAGGGAAAGGACAACAGCGGCGCTGGGGAGGAGAGAAATGTCAGCGGCGGCAGCTGTAGAATGTTCTCGAAACCGCGGCGCACATTGTATACGTCGCCGCTTGGGCTTAGAGCTTGTAGCGCCCACCGACGCTGCAACGCGGGGCGCTTTGGTCGGCGCTCCCAACCGGTGTCTTGGCACCGACTGTCAAGGAAGTAAACAATAAAGAAGCGCAGCGCGTGCTCGAAACGCAAGCTCGCACGCGCAGTGTTGTTCCAGGAGCTTGAGACGCTGGTCGTCGCGGCCTCCGCTCGGCTGGCCGCCTTCTTAGTAGGAACGACGGCACGGCTCGTTCGCCGCCGTCATGTTCTTCCTACAATGGTGACCCGGACGTGATCGGCCACGACGCACACCAAGCCACGACGCACACCAAGCCACGGCGCTCACCAAGCCACGGCGCTCACCGGCCACGGCGCTCACCGGCCACGGCGCTCACCAGGCCACGGTACGAGCACGCCGGCCACGGTACGAGAACGCCGGCCACGGTACGAGCACACCGGCCACGGTACGAGCACACCGGCCACGGTGCGAGCGCGCGGTCACGGTACGAACACGCCGGCCACGCGGAGCGGTGACACGTCAGCTACTCTCACTCCTCGGATCATGGCCCGGCGCCTAGCGCTGACTGGCCTGACCCTAGCCCTGATGGTTCAGGCGACTTCTACGAGGACCAGTTTCGGCTCGGGAACGCCAACAGCCTACGGCCCGCGGCCCCTTACGATGCGGACCGTCAGCGGGCTCTGCTCGAGGGACCATTCCATCGGGCGCCCGTGCAGCAGCTAAGCCTCGCTTGTCCTACCAACGATCCAGCGCCGTGTTCGATATTGGAAAGCTGCAGCGCCGTAAGTCACCGCAGCCGTGGCCTCGTCGTTGGGTGTCCGCCTCGGCTGCGGGAGGTCGTGGGTTCGAAGCCACGCGGCCGCCGGTTACCCACCGGTTTTCCAAAAATGGGCACAGGCGACCCCCGGCCCGACACTCGGCTTTCTTCAAGGGTGCTCGCTTGGGAGAGGCTCCGCTAACCCCGCCGTCCCCCTCGGGGGATTAGTTTCGAACAACCCTGCAGCCTGCAAAGGTGGTTACAATCCGGCCTGCGCGGCTCCACCTCGAGTGATGCATCGATGCGCTGCCCACAGCGCGCGCATTCCCGCACACTGGTAACCCCCACCCAGGGGCCCACAGCTCTCGCGCCTGTACAAGGACTACGCCACAATCACCTGGACCGTCAACGGCCATCTACTGAAGAACCTCATCGACCGCTCCACCCTAAGCACCGTGAAGAACGACGGCCCCGTTAAGGTCTCCAAGATCGCCATCAACCAGCTGGAGAGCCTTCCCTCCGACAACGGCAAGTTTATCTTTGAATGCACGGCCCTATCGACGCGCAGGTCACCAAGGCAACCATCGCGCTTGGTTCCATTTTCGAGGACACCTGCACGAGCAATGCCCAGTGCAAGCCTCGCGGGGCCTCGTGCAGCGAGGGCCGCTACCTCTACAAGCTATCCGATCCCGTGAGCCAAAGTCCAAGCACCTGACCTGCCGCACCACCACCGGCCTCGGCTAGCTCTGCGACTACTCCGAGCAGTGCGTCTTCGCCCAGCTGAACGGCGTCTACACGGACCATCTGATCGGCGACTGTGCTCGTGAGTTTGTCCGCTCGCTGGACGGCAAGACCTGCGACAAGCTGCAGACCACCGCCGGAAACGTATTGGACAGCCCTGCAAGGCCAACAGCGAATGCCACATTGCCGGAGCCGCTTGCCTCAAGGACGTCTGTGCGTGCGCCAGCCACAGGTGCACCTAAGATGCAGGCTGGAGTACAAGGATCCAACTTAGCTTCTCTCACTTCCTTCATCGACGTTCCGTCTGGGTGGGGAGCCCTGTAGCGCCCACCGACGCTGCAACGCGGGGCGCTTTGGTCGGCGCTCCCAACCGGTGCCTTGGCACCGACTGTCAAGGAAGTAAACAATAAAGAAGCGCAGCGCGTGCTCGAAGCGCAAGCTCGGCACGCGCAGTGTTGTTCCAGGAGCTTGAGACGCTGGTCGTCGCGGCCTCCGCTCGGCTGGCCGCCTTCTTAGTAGGAACGACGGCACGGCTCGTTCGCCGCCGTCATGTTCTTCCTACAAGCTTCATTCCACATTGCTATGGGTCCAACTAGGTTTTGCCTTCACATTCTTAGAAACGTCTAAGCTTCCGCCGTAATTTCTTTTTCGAACTGCCCGATTTTTTCAATGTTTTCGCAGTCGAGAAAATCGGACGTTAGCTGTATTTGAATACGTTGAGATGTACAATACGTTGAACCACTTTGAAAATGTGTTTTTTTTTCTGGCATAGTAGCCTGATCGTACGCCTGACTGCAAGTTTCTTAGCGTGCAGGCTCACTGCTGCCACAGCACCTGCAAAACTACCTGTACACGAACCGGACTGATAACAAGGCCAGTTGCTAATGGTTTCTCTTTCTGTACCGTGCCCATTGGGCATTGTTAGCCCGCTATCGATGGTTTGAAATGCCGCTCATGGACACACTGCACCATCGGACGTGAAGGAGGACAACTATGTTTTTGTTTTCTAAGCAGTTCGCTTTTTTCCCACCAGGCAGTAATTTTTTAATGCACTCTGAAGTTTCGCAATTGTCAAAGTAGAAAGCGAAAATGGGCCAACTCCGAGAGTGGCGCGCACGCTTCCAAAAATCGCAGATCTGGTGATTACGCTGCATCTGCGGATGAGTTTATTGATGGATCGAGCAGCAGCCAGTCTGAGGATGCTGCTTTTTTGTCGGATTTCGACTCTGAGAACGACGCCAACGCAAACCAGCCTGGAATATCGGTGGCTGCAGCCCGGCACGCCCAACTGTGGTGCTTTCAGTTAAATTTTTGTAGCGGAATACTTGTTCAATTAAAAATTTTGATTGATTTGGAAATAGTGCCTATTAGGCGGCAATTAATTTTTTTATGCAGTCAACATCTGATTTTTCGGATTCCCTAGGGGCTGCGAAAACGTGCGAAAAATCGGGCAGTCCAAAAAAACAAATGCATGCCTCTTACAGCCCCCAAGGGCTCAAATCGCCAAACGCACGTGTGAAATAACTATGAAGGCCTGCCAGTACACTTATTAGGCGTACCGTAGCTCGTACTGTGCTAGGAGGCAGCGAGTGCACACATGTATAATTAAGGAATAGATACCATGTCCCATGACAATTGCCCTTTCCCACTCTTGATATGCTTCAGCCCGATATTTTGCATATGCTTCGCTGCGTAACACTGCTGTATTGAGGCGAAGGTGACTCTTGGGAACCGGCATTATGCAACGCGCCGTGCTTTCCAAGACATTATCGAGGATTACAAAGGCGGAGTCGGCACCATCAGTGGTGAATTGTTTCAATGAAAATCGTGGCGTTGAACAGAAAGCTTGGTAGCGAACGTCGAAGTAGCATTGTTGCGGTGGCGGCTACAGCTGCCAACGGATCAGCAAGCGAGAGTGCTGATGAGGAGGTGAGATAATCAAAATGGCGGTGGTGGTGGCTTCAATTAATGCCGTTTTGAGCTTGCAGTCATGGCAAAGAGTCCGGAAAATCAGACAGAAAAGGATTTTTGCATCCAAAGTTCCAGATGTTTTTATACATTGACTCTCTGGAGTACGTGGTGGTGCTGCGACAGCGTCCGAATGGCATGTCTGAAAAATTGGGCGTCTGGAAAATCGGTCGTTGACTGTATCCCATAATTTTCGTTACATTTTTTTTTCTTAGTAGATACAAGCTTGTCTTTACAAACTTTGTTCAATCTTATCCCACAATCTTGATTTTGGCAATTTGTATCTTTTTTTATGACATACATCTCGTTAATAGAACCTTAATGCGTGAAAAGTGCATTCATTCTGCTTTTTGTGTTTGTATTGCATAAGATATTGAGAGTAGTAGTTCCTTCAGAAAAAAATAAATCTGGCGTAATGTTCAAAAAACACCCGTTTTCCCCATGGTAGGGAAATAGTTAATATAACAGCAGCAGGTGCATCACAAATAAGGAGTACCTGTCCCGTTTTTTTACTTGTCATTGTTTGTGTTGCACTGCTGTATTTGACGTAATAGTTCAGCAGAAACCCACTAGGTGGAAAGAAGTGGATTTGGGTGGATGTCTCATTTTCCCTTTAATTATACAGTATATTTTGCGTGTACTGCCACTTCAAAGTTCCGGGAAGTGGGTTTGCTGCAGTACTACCATTTGCTTGGAATTGTGTTGCTGTACTTCCTTCCATGGCATAGATATGATGACTTAAAGGAGCACTGATGTGACATTTTCAACTCTTGACATTCTTGCACTCATGCAGGTCATGCTTGGAAAGAATTATTGGAAACTAAATCGCTAAGATGACAAAACATGAATGATATGTGTCCCCTTTCTAAGTATACAGTCGAATCCCGCTACAACGGAATTGACGGGGAGCGCGAAAAATTTCGTTGTCGCGGAAATTTGTTGTCGTGATATTAATCAAATACATAGGTGACACGTGACTCGCTGACACAAAAAGCAATCTTTAATGCCAAAAATCAGTCAGCTTAGCTTGCTTCCGCTTCCTGCCAAGCGATGGCACAACGAGGTTCTCGCATGCCCCCAGCAAAGCCATTGCCTGATCGTTGTCCGTGGTCCCGATGAAACGCCTGATCATGTCGAATGCGTCCATTACCTGCGATGTAGTTGGTTGTCCGGGCTCACGTTGCGCGGCTGCGTCATCTTCGTCCGACGAAACACAGTCTTCCCGGACGCTGTTCAGGATGTCTTCGTCGGTCGTTTCCTCGCGCACCACCACGCACGAGTCAGCTTGAATGTACTCGTCTGGATGTACACCGGCGGGCACATCTCCACTTTCCAGCAGGGCTGCCCACGCGGCTTCGACTTCATCAGACGGCGACCCGTCTCCATCTATATCTTCGTTTTCGGAGTCCGAAGTCTAGGTAGCCTGCGCGCTGAACCCAGCATGGCGGAAGCAATTGCTGATTATGGCGCTACTCGTTGCGCACCACGAAGTGGCAATCATTTGGAGCGCCATAAACAGGTCCACTTTTGTTTCGCGGCCCAACTGCGTATTTAGAAGCAGCCTTTGAATGAGGCGCTCACGGTAGGCCCGCTTGACGCTCTGGATGACCCCTTGGTCGAGGGGTTGAATGATGGAGGTGCAGTTCGGTGGGAAAAACTTTAACTGCACGTTTTCCAGCTCGGCGTCGTCCTCTATGATGTGGGCGGAACAATTGTCTAAGAGTAGACAAACCTTTCGGCCTTTGCCTGCCCATGTCCCGGTCGAAAGCCTGGACCCACTCTCCGAAAATAGCCCGGGTCATCCACGCCCGAGTGTTAACCATGTACTTCACGGGAAGGCTCCGGTTTCCTTTGAAGCAGCGTGGTTTGGCACTTTTGCTGATGACCAACAGCGGCCGCTTGTCCGAACCGTCCATGTTGGCGCACAGGAGCACGGTTATTCGCTTCTTACTGTGCTTGCCTCCGTGGCAGCACAGCCCCTTAAAATCCAGGGTCCTGGTGGGTAGCATTTCGTAAAAGAGTCCGGTCTCATCTGCATTGTAAATATCTGACGGTGAGTAGTCATTCAGGATGCCTGCGAGGCTAGCTGACATCCACGCAGCGGCGCCGTCACTATCCGCCGAAGCGGCTTCACCGCACAAAACGTTGCCGATGATGCTGTGGCGCGACTTGAATCTGTTCAGCCAACCTACACTGGCCTTAAAGTCATCTATGCCTAGCAAGTGGGCATAATTCAGTGCTTTTTGTCGCACGATATCACCGCTAAGAGCGATCTTCTTGGCCCGCGTCTCCACAAACCAGGTGTATACTGCCTTGTCTAAGTCCTCGTGCACCGGCTGAGTCACTTTCTTGTGTTTCGCTGACGTCCCGGAAGCTAGCGCTTTGGCTATAGCGTCCTTGCACTTCAGTATAGTAGAAAGGGAGCTCGCCGGAATCCCAAATTCTTCCGCAATGACTGACTTTCTCTTTCCGCCTTCAGCCTGGGTGATAGCTTTAGCCTTCTCTTCTAGCGACAAAAACTTCCGCTTCTTTGTCGGCGGCGACATGCTTCTCCGAATACCGATTTGACACCTTTGGGAGACAATGACCAACTGGCATGCAATCGCTTGTTGTCAAGCGTGCATCGCGTGAACGCCTCGGCGCACCCTACCGGGATTTGACCTCGCAACCGCAACTTTTTAATTGGTATTGTACACCCGAGAAATTCTCACAAAATGTTATAGAACATTAATAATTAGACATACTATAAAAATAAAATTGATGCGTGTATGTAATTTATAGGCGTATTATTTTTCTAACAAATATGACCCAAAACGTTTCTTCGGAGCTCGGATGCTCCTCCATACGGGTGCGTTGCATCGCCATCACTAACGCGGCATGGCGGCTTTGTTTTGTTTACATTGCAGCCCGAGCAGCTCCAGTTTCTGTGTGTTTACGCTATGAAGGTCGATGGTTTGTTAAGGCATGAAAAAAGAGTTTTAGGGGTTTCAGTGAGCTGCCGTTTAAAAAAATTTTGCTCACGTCTGCTTCGTAAAAATTTCGTTGAAGTGAAAACGTGTCCGTGAAGTAGTTCGTTTTGGAGGGAATTTCAATGCATTATGTTCTATTGGACATCGACGGGGAATAAAAAAAACTTCATTGTGGTGAAAATTTTGTTGAAGCAGACTTCGTTGTGCCGGGATTCGACTGTACTTGTTTCTGTGAAGTACTTACTAGTTTCAGTACCCAGGAGACGTATGGGTTATGGCAATGTGGTACACAGGCTTGCTTCGTTCCTGTATCAGCATTTATTGTGATAACATTTATACGGACACTTAAGGTGCATTCACGCCATTGGTGCAAGCCTATACAAGGAGGATTAAGAGATCTTCAAAAAATGTGAATGAAGCATATAGTGCATTTGGCTGCAAACAGGACGAAGCCATGCGGACGTACCATCATGCTACACTCAATTGAGTCTGCAGCAGAGTCGGAGCAGTGCTCTGCCTGCCGCCAATTCTATAAGCGTTGTGTGCACACACACTAGCATTCCTGCTGAGCATCTGTGTCTAAGCAGAATGAGCACCGAACTCTCAGGCTAAAACAATAATCCTTTTAGTTGGGCACTGCAAACACTGAGTGTTTTCCGTCAGTGTCACCTTGTGCACCATTGAGGTGTAATGCCTGCGGCAGCACCGGCCACCATTGTGAGACATCTGGCAGATGCCAGGGTGCTGTTTCTGCTGTGGAGTGGTAGTTACTATGCAAAATTTGTCATGCTTAGGTGTCGCCCCAGCATGCTGTTGAATACTGTTGGAGGAGCTTGAGTGCTAAACCTTGCAGCCGGTATCCGTGCTTCACATTTCGAGTGAAACTGCCATTTTCTTTATCATGATGTCGTGACACTGTCAATGATACCAGGTCTGGCAGTTCGAGACAGAAATTTTAGATCCACATTATAAGCGTTTCCCAACCTCCATATTTGCAGAGTGTCATGCTTTTTCGCACCATAAATATGTGGTAGAGTTTCTTCAGTGGGAGGCAGCCATAATGAACTCGTACCAACTAGTCTGATCAAATTGCTATTCAAAAGTGTGTGTGCACTGCGCCTTTAACATCAGGCTCACTTAGCGCAGTGCTGTGCACTGCGTAGTGCCGAGTGACAACTTCAGCTTACATGCAGGGGATTTTGCTGCTGTGCTGCCATCTGCTGGGATTTTGTTGTCGAGAATTCTTCCGAAAGCTTGGAAACTCGTAGTACAGATGCAGTGACTTTCATGAAAGGGTTGCTGAAAGAGGTGGCACTGGTTTTCCTTTGCAGACATGAGCGAGGACGAGGCGATCAACGTGCTGAAGAAGTGCGTCGCCGAGGTTCAGAAACGCTTTCTCGTCAACCTCCCTGCCTTCAGAGTGCAGATTGTGGACAAGAACGGCATCAGGAACAAGGAAGACATTTCCGTCTTGCCTAATCCTGCCTGATCTGCTTAAGAAAACCTGCTAGGTTTATTTTTTTTCTCTTGCTCTTGCAGCATGTAATAAAGTCTGTGCTGACCACATTCAGTTCTTTGACCTCTGATGGCCTGCAATTGGTCGCCAATTATACGAACACCCCAACCACTGCACTCTTGGTGTCGCGTCCCAGATGAGAGGAGGGGGGTGTGTATGTGTGAGTGTACCCATACTGTCTCTGGTACTGGCACAAGTGAATGTTAAAATGGCCTTCCGGGAGCACTGGCATGTCTGCATAGGATGAAAACAAAGAGCACCTTGCAACATGAACAATTCTTCGCAGGGCACTGGACACAGCGGTATCTGATCGTACTATAGTCATAGGCATGCACGGATCAAGGGGGGATGTCCGGATGTCCCCCTAAAGTTTGTGTGTGCAGTGCCAGCATATATATATATATATATATATATATATATATATATATATATAGTTAAATACCGACTTAGCAGCAGCTACGCCAAGCGCAGGGGTCAAGCATAGAAGGCTTTGCATTACGTCCTAACAAATGTTGGGCTAACAGCCAACTGTGGCGGCCGAAATCGCGACGTCTGTATCTGCCACTTGCGACAAAGTATCATGGTCGCCAGAATGACTGTTTACTGAATCACCTTGTGTTTTACTCGGTTTAATTTATTCTGCAAAAATGATTGAATTCTAAATTTATTCCATTAACACATATCTGGCTCCAGCGTCTGGCATATCTAAAGTATGCCCGACTCTTGACCAATCCCCCTAAGTGGCTATGTGCCAATGTTTTAAGGTAATCAGCATCACCGTCAGCCCAGAACCCGGTGGTAAAGTCCCTAGATATTTTTTTGCAGAACATCTATGGACTTTATTAACCCGCTGGCTAGAAGGGGGAGGTGAGTGCAATGGCGGCGATGGAGTGTTGCAAGCAATCATGACGCCAGCAAGATCGCTCCTCGGGCGCGGAGGCACGGCGGTTAGTGCCGCGGGTTTCGAAGCGGGCGTTTTTGTTCACAATTAGCGGTCGCATATTTGACATAACTAGCGTTAAGCTAATGCATATCGTACCTTGTTAGTAGAGGAGACAATAAATGACTAGCAGCTATCCTCTGATGAGTGTTTAAGTGTTAAAAGATTCGGGCACATCACGGCCGGCACAAATATTTTTCGCTTGTCTCAGTCGCACGCGTTCTACGTGCTTTCCCGAATCGTCGGGAGTGAAAACAAAAAAAAAATGATTTCAGCTAATGCGAAGAATATTATGCTAGTGGTGTGGGTAAAAAAAGCTGCACCGATTTCTAGGCTCGCAGAGAAGAGCTCCTTAGGTCATATTACCTGCGACACACTGCATCCTGCTCGTCAAATTGGTTAATACCAATATATGATGCTTTAGAAGTCATTCCACATAGTTAGGTAAACAAACTTATTTTAGTCGCTAATGTGATGAACTAGAACGGTGGGGACCATGAAGAATACTCAAAAGGACGACAGCACTTGATTATATGATCCAATATACAGGGTGCCCCCAACTATGATGCAACAAGATTTAAACATATGCGAATGCCCCGTAGCTGTACAGAACCAAGACCATGTTGTTTGCCATCGCTTGTAGATACTCAGAATATTTTTGCATTCCGCCTAATGCATAATTAGTCTTAATGAATTCGTCAACTTCTCAAATATTATAATTAGATGAAAAGTGTCATGTGAAAATTGTAGAGCAACTTGAAAAACTACCTATACAACTTTCTTTTGCTCAATACGTGCTACATAAGAGTGTTTTTCCGAGCTTGAAAGAAGCCAGCGAATGCATGCAAAGTGTTTCGAGCGGCCATTTTGTGTGTATTCGCAGGCTTCTTTCACGCTCGGAAAACACTCTTATGTAGCACGTATTGAGCAAAAGAAAGTTGTATAGGTAGTTTTTCAAGTTGCTCTACAATTTTCACATGACACTTTTCATCTAATTATAATATTTGAGAAGTTGATTAATTAAGACTAATTATAGTGATTAAGCGGAATGCAAAAAATAATCGGAGTATCTACAAGCGACGCCAAACAACATTGCCTTGGTTCTGTCCAGCTACGGGGCATTAGGGGCGCGATCTTGTATGCGTTCCAAAATGGAACTGAGGCGTTCCGTTCCATCGAGCCGCACACGATTGGTCAATTTGAACGTCGCGGTTGAAATTGACCAATCGTGTGCGGCTCGATGGAACGGAACGCCTCCGTTCCATTTTGGAACGCGTACAAGATCGCGCCATAGGATATTTTAAAATCTTGTTACATGATAGTTGGGACACCCTGTAGATGATTCAACTGGGGCTTGAAGTGCAACTCGCAGATCTTCGAAGTCCTGTCTAAGGCCTTGTATGCACCGGGCACGGGCCGCTGCCACGCTTTAAGTGCCTCATCCTCATAAAGCACCGATAAAAATGATGTTTTATTATCTGCTTTTCTAGCAGAAACATAGCCTGTTGTGCAGCCCGGCGTGGAGCTAAAAGAACCGAACAGAACATGCAAACCGAGCGCACTCGCTAGCTCCGGCAGCAGCCAAACCATAGAGAAACATACTACGTAGTAAGTTCTCTATGGCCAAACTACAGTGGCTAGAATGGCCACTGTAGCCGAACCATTTTTTTCTTTCTCTATGGCCAAACTACAGCGGAGGCATCTAAGCGTAAAGCCCCTATATATAAAATGTAGCGACACTCTCCTCCTCCGCCTTCCCTCCTCCTCGTTTCTCCTCTCTTTCGCTCTCCTTTTTTGACCGTTGCGCCGCCTACACCGCTTGAAACACGTGCACTTGTTTATCTTTCACCGCTGATCAGATTCGACGATCGCCGACTGTGTTCGTCGCTATCGTCGTGCTCCTCGCCAGTCGGTAGACACTTCTCGGGCGAAAATGGCGATGGAGCGTGATCGTAAACAAACGCAGCCAGCGCCCGGGGGCTCGACGGTCCACGTGATGCCATTAGGCCAATACCGACGCGGCGTCGGGCTCGGACAGGGTTCTTCAAAGCGTGACGCTACTTTTTAATATAGGGGTTTTATCTAAGCGTCGACACGCGCGCCACCACTCGGCATCATGAATCACTGCAACACGCGCCGCGCTCTCCGACGGCTGCGTTGCTCCCATCTCCCCTTCTAGCCACCGTAGCTGCGTCGTCGTAACTGTCTTGGTAAGTAATAACTGTACACAATTACTCCACACAACTAAATATAGAATACGCCTTTCACTACTTGCAGCAGACTTGATGTGTTGTTCTTAGGCCCTAATATTCCGCGAAACGTTTTACAATGCCTCTCAAACATCCGCCA
This sequence comes from Dermacentor silvarum, assembly GCF_013339745.2. NCBI lineage: Eukaryota > Metazoa > Arthropoda > Arachnida > Ixodida > Ixodidae > Dermacentor > Dermacentor silvarum. The sequence goes on along the minus strand of NC_051163.1, from coordinate 33,431,398 downwards.
GCAGGAGTCACAGGTCATCTACGTTCTTGGTGAATATATTGTAGCTAACTGCGAAATGGAGCACGTGTTTAACGAACACTTTGGTTTTGGTCAGCACAAGAACGCTGCCATAACTCAGCGCCATGCGTTCTACATATATATATGGTGTTGCCGAATAAAGGTGGGCATTCGTTCGGTCAACTAGGCTCCGAGTCACTTGGGTAGACGCGGCAAGCGTCTGTCAGGACCCTTCATCGTACATGGTGTCAGAAGTGGCCGCAGTTCGCTCTCTCTAAAGGCGAACAAGTCGGACGCTACGTTTGCCGGAGTACCTGGACTCCAACAGCCATCAAGCTTCGACTTCGCCGACTCAAGTACATGGTCTACCTGGATTGAGCAGATCGAGGACTATGCCTACGTTACAGAATTGCACCAAGCTACCGACGAGGTTCGGGTACGAACGCTTCTTTATTGCATGGGTGTTCAAGCTCGACGCGTGCTGGCGTCTTTCAACTTGTCGGCCGGAGAAGCTCTGTCGTACAGCGTTGTTAAAAGCAAGTTCACCTCGCATTTCGTGCACCCGCTAAACGTACGAAGTTCACGAGAGTTATCGTTTTCACAAGCGGACGCAGCAAGGAGACGAAAGCGTCGATGCTTTTTATTCCGCGTTGCGAAACATGGTTCAAAGATGCAACTACGGCTCAGCGTCCGTCGAGGACAGGCTCGTTCGAGACCGATTTATCGTCGGTTTGTTGGACGTCAGGTTGTCGGAACAACTCTGCCGCACTTCCGACTAGACGCTTGAGAAAGCGTTCCTGCATGCACAGCTGCACGAAGATGCCGATCGAGAAAAACGTGAACGAGGAAGCCAGTTATCTGGGCCAGTCGCCGTTGATGCAGCGAAACTACAGTGTACTAGAACAACTCTTCTAGTACACTGTAAGCGAAACGAAGGCCATCGACAGCGAGAAGGCAGTCGCGTAATCAAGCGTCGGGATCACGAGAAACGCTCCTCGCCGGCGCGCACAGATCGTGTCACTTCTGCGGACGAGAAGAGCATGAGCGAAAATTTTGTCCTGCTGACAAAGCTGTTTGGGAGTTTTGCAGAAAGAAAGGACACTTCGAAGCAGTTTGTTTAGCTAAACAACGCTCGCAAAGCCGACAGTCACATGCCATCGAGATGAATGCTGTCAAGACCAATGAGGCAAATGATAAGTTTGTTTGGGTCCACGTGAATAGAGTCCCACTCAAGTTCAAGGTTGACTCAGGAGTGGAAGTTACCGTCGTTCCAAGCACTTTTTCGGAAGTACCGTCGCGACTTGAGAAACCGGAGGGTCATCTCACCGGTCCAGGAAATTATCCTTTGAAAGTAACAGGTCAATTCACAGCTACATTGGAGTGGAAGAGCTGCACCTGCGTACTATCAGTCTACGTCATGCCTTCTCAGTCTACACCTCTACTAGGCTACCCTGCTATCCTCGCATTGGGAGTCGTGAAGTTCATCGACGCCGCACAGCGACCTGAAAGGCAAGCCAGCTCTGCAAGCGACATAACCCCTGGCCAGGACGCCTTCGAAGGGCTTGGTACCGTAGGGGAGGAGTACACTATTCGACTCAAGCCAAATGCCACGCCATTTGCTCTCAGTGTACCTCGCAGAATTCCAATTCCTATGTACAACCAGGTAAAGCAGGAGCTGGACCAGATGGGAAAAAAAAATTTGTCGCAGTTTCACCCGAAAGGCGAAGCACCAATTGCGATAGCAAATTAGTAGAGAGCTATACGGAGTAAGGATAGTAGTTTTATTAGCTGTATAAACTTGGACATGCAGCAGCACCAGCAACGCGCAGAACTGTTGTCGACGCCGTCGGCGTTTTGCCCGCGTTCGCACCGAACGCGCGCGGCGTTCTTATATAAATACGTATTTGGTGCCGCAGCTAAACGTCGCCTCCCCTCCCTTCCTCCCCCCACAGCCTTTCGCGCGACGGAAAAAGTTGCGTTTGCTCTCTATATATAGAAAGGAGGAAAGAGACGCTTAATTCTGCAGCCCTTCGGGGAGCACGGCGCAGAACGCACGTTTGCTCTCCGACGTGCGTTCGCTCCCCGTGAAAGCGCGCGTCCCTCGCGCCCTTTCACTCGCACATACAGCGTCCGGAGTGCGGCGACGATTTCATCGCCGTTGACGTCATACGGAACCTCACGGCGACGGCGACGCCGACGGAAGAAATCTGCTTTGGAGTGTCCATATAATTGGTTATCGCAATAAAACAAGGTGTCATCAGGAGCATCACGAAGCCGACGCCATGGTGTGCCGGTCTGGTTGCAGTACTGAAGGCATCAGGCGGCATCCGATTATGTGTGGACTTAACAAAGCTCAACAAAGAAGTTCTTCGTGAAAGGCACGTGCTTCCAGCGGTCGAATGGGTGCTCGGGCAACTGGGCGAGGCCAAAGTGTTCTCGAAGCTGGACGCGACTGCAGGATTTCACAAGTGCGATTGTCCCAAGAATGCCAAGAGTATACAGCATTCATTACGCCATTTGGACGCTACTGTTACTGTCGTCACCTTTTGGCCTGACTTCAGCACCGAAGTATTTTCAGAGAGAAATGGCTCGAGTTCTGGAGGGGCAACCGAACGTCGTCAACATGATAGACGACATCCTGGTTTTTGGCAGAGTCCGAGAAGAGCTCGACAAGCGACTTGTGGAGGTTCTTGAACGTCTGAGGAGAGCCAGAGTTAAACTCAACAAGTCAAAATGCTGCTTCGGTCAAGACAAAGTAGAGTTTCTGGGTGTGGCCATCGACGCCAACGGTATCTCGCCAAGTCCCAGAAAACTCGAAGCACTGCGCAACTTGGAACCACCCAAGGACGTTGCTGGGGTAAGGAGATTCCTCGGCATGGCTAATCATATTGGTCGCTTCCTGCCCAACCTTTCGCAGGCAACCGCCCCTATTTGCGCTTTGCTAGGCGAGCAAAATGCATGGCAATGGGGACCGCTTCAAGAGACTGCTTTTAATCGAGTAAAGGCGATGCTTCCCTCAGACCTGTGCGTTGCAAAGTATCATCCCAGTCGTAACACCGTTGTCTCATGCGACGCGAACTCATTTGGATTGGGAACCGTTCTTCTGCAGGAACAACCATCGGGCGAGCGACGCGGGTAGCGTTCGCATCTAAGTCGCTTACTGAAGCAGAACAGCGCTACAGCCAAACAGAGAAAGAGGCGCTGGCGGTAACACGGACAATGTACCGTTTTCACCAATACGTGCGTGGCTTAAATTTCACGGTAGAAACCGATCACCAGCCGCTGGTAACACTACTTGGTAACGCTGACTTGGACACGATGCCCCCACGTATTCAAAGGTTTCGCATCAAACTTATGCGCTACCAATTTAGCGTGGTCTACGTTCCTGGCAAACAGCTAGTCACTGCCGATACTCTTTCAAGGGCTCCGGATGAGAAGCCGTCGATCAGTTCGGTGGGTGTGGTAGAGGAGTTTGTGGAATTTCAAGTTGCTACGGTCACAGACACGAAGCTGGTTACTGTAGATGATGTTTGTAGGCACCAAGAACTGGATTGGGAATGCAACCAGCTCGTCAAATACTGCACTCAGGGCTGGCCTCGTCGAGACAGGGTTCCGGAGCACATCAAGAAGTACTGGAGCCATCGAGGTGATCTCTCTTTGTGCAACGGCGTATTGCTAAAAGGTAATCGCTTTGTCATCCCGGCTTCGCTGCAAAAGGATACGCTCTAACTTATCCATGAAGGCCACCAAGGAATTAACCGATGCCGCCTAAAGGCCCAGGATTCTGTTTGGTGGTACGGACTTTCGCAGCAAATACGGGACAGAGTCACTCGCTGCAGACAGTGTGCGGTCACACGAGCGCAAAGAAGTGAGCCATTGGTGGTAACGAAGACTCCAGCGCAACTGTTACAAGAAGTAGATGTGGACTTCTTTAGTTACAAGGGACACAACTACCTACTAGTAGTTGATTATCGTTCTCGCTACCCTAAAGTCATTTACATGCGAGGCACGGACTCTGAGGCGGTCATCAATGCAGTCAAAAGCATTTTGCTCGTTTTGGCATTCCCGCAGTAGTACGAAGCTATAATGGACCGCAGTTTGCTTCACATGCCTTTGCAACTTTTACGAAGTTGGCGACAAAACTTCGAGGGAGTTGTTGGAAGCTTACTTTATTAAAAAGAAAGGGTCTGATTGTGTTAGTGACACATCCATCACATTGTATTCTGCAGAAATGTGCTTTCTTGAAAAAATGTTATCACGACCATGTAGTTCCATGTCATACCTTGGCTCTCTGCGCACGCGCGGAATTTAACTTTCTTTCTGTATGCTCTGACGCTGTCATTAAACAGTTGGTAGTTGGCGCTTCACTGTCTCTTCTCCTCTGTCCCCTTTTCACAAAATGCATTTCGCGCCACAGACAAGTTCACCTAGGAAATTTTGCGTGTATTCGGGGGCTTCTATCATGCTTGGAAAAATACTTTTATGTAGCACCTATTGAGTAGCAGAAAGCTGTATCTGGAGTTTTTCACGTTGCTGTATAATTTTCTCATTGAGACTTTTCATCTAATTGTAATATTTGAGAAGTTGATTAATCAAGACCAATTATGTAATTACGCGGAATGCAAAAATAATCTGAGTTTCTCCAAGCGACGGCAAACAGCATTACCGTGGTTCTGTCCAGCTATGTGGCATTTGCATATTTTTAGTTTGACTTAAGTTATGTGGGACACACATGCACACGCCCGCCCGCCCGCACACACACACAAACACACACGCACACATTATATATATATATATATATATATATATATATATATATATATATATATATATATATATATATATATATCCACACACACATGTATGTGTGTGCGTGCGTGCATGCGCATGTGTGTGTGTCCCACATAACTTGAGTCAAACAAAAACCGAGGGGCCCGATGATTTTTTCTTTTTTTGTTAGTCAACCATATGAAGCCAACAGACAATGAGACCAAGGAAAGCGTAAATTATTTCTTGTAATTGAAATGTAGAAACGATGAACTAAATAATAAATGAAAGTGTGCGAAAAAAGAACTTGCGCATGTGGAATATGAACCCACGTCTTCGTATTACGCGTGCGATGCTATTACCAGTTGAGCTACCGCGACGCCGTTTTCCAAGATCATGAGCCATTCCACTCTATGAAGGTGGATGACCAGCGAAGCTGTTTAGCACACGACATTCTTCTCTGGCTAAAAACAACGCGCTGAACGAGGAGTTGAGCATGAAAATTGCCGCCACTGTCACCATGGCGGTGACAGCGCGGCCTCCCCATCACGACGAGAGAAGTGAAGTGAAAATCAAATTGGAAAACGGCACCTTGTCGATATACACGCGCGGCGGTGCCGCCGCCCAGGAGAGCGGCAGATAACTATATTGACCCTTTTCGCGGAGCAGTTTGTTTTAGAGCAACGAGATGGCGCTCACGGCGGCGCGCCATACCTCTCCTCAGCGACCGTGCACGAATACGAAACCATTATCGCGTCTACCTTGCTTCTGTGCGATCAGCTGTCGGAAATGCAACTGAGTTTTCGCTAACACAGTGTGCTCCAGTCATGCTAGATTGAATCACGTGGATTGAAGACGTGTGCAGTAGTTGGCTGCAAAATTAGTGACTGGCATGGTTAGGAATAGAATGGATCTGTGTGGCCAAGTTCGCGGACCGCTGCTGCAACTGTCCGAACGTGTTACCCTCGTGATGTACGGCTTTCCTCGAGGATACAGAAATTTGCTCATCCGCCAGCCTTGTATCGCTAACCTTCAAAAAAAAAAAAAAGGGCTTCATCCCCAGAACTTCGGCAATAGTGAGTACCACTCGTTAAACAATGACAAAACGAGTAGCGCCGCTTCCTGTCATAGTAAGTTTCGCGCACGTTATCTATACACATTTGTCCCAAATGGCAGGAAAAGTTACGCTGCTCTATTGCCGACGTATCAAGAATAAGTGAATGGGCGCACACTTGAATATATGCGCACTGTATACGCACAATAAATTACGGACTACACCTATGGCGCACGAATGGTCGAAGCTGAATGTTTCGTGACGGTCCATAAGAGTAAGCGAGTTACTAGCTGTAATATATATTTGCTACAAGGTATTGCAATGTACAAAACAGCTACGTTTCAAGCCTTGTGCGCAACAAGAACAAATCTATCGGAACTGAGCACACCGGCGGGCGATTAGGCAGAAAATAATCAGATAGTGGTCGCACCGAGGAACTTCACTGAGTCAAAAACTGACAAGCCACTGCTTCAAAATATTTGCCGAATAAAGAACAAAGAGCAAAACACACTAATCCTGACTGAATTCATAATCGGAAAGCTTGGATAGCTTGGAATACATATTTAGCCCCGCTTTTAGAACAAGCACCATAAACGCTGCTTGTGCCGTTTGGACATAGCTTAATCAGCTCCGAAAGCACTTCTGCATGTTTTCTGAAGCTGTGATCAAAGGTTCGTGTCGTCCACCTAGTCACCGTCTACGATATCTCCGAAAACAGAGGTTTTCTAAGCCGCGCCGGCGTCATACACTTCCATTGTAAACAAGGAGGCAACGGAGGCAGTTGAGGCAAGCAATGGACGCGTCACCACGTGATCAAACATGGCAGCGCCCACGGGATCGCCGCGAAAAGGGTCAATAGACACGCAAACGATTAGAACGCCGACAAAGGGAGGGTAGTGCGATCGTAAACATGGCCGACACGGGACGGCCTTTTTGGCTAAGATCCGATCGTTGTTACCGACTGTTGCCACCCTTGTTCCTGGGAACTATTTGGGTCCTAGGTGTGACAAGGGTAGTTCCAGGGCGCGTCGCAGGTCCCGGAGCCCACCATCTGGAGTCCACAGGGGTATGTGCCATTGCGCTTGGACGCTCTCTGCATCTCACCAGGATCGGCCCACATTTTGCTCGCGCAGAACAATAATGCACGGAAGCCTAGCCATTAACAGCTTCACAGTAAAAAAAATCTATGCTGTAGGCTTTTCGGATGGAACAAAGAGCGCCAGCAGCGCTAAGCTTACTGTATTCATTAATTCCGGAAATTAGCAGCCGGCACAAATCAGGACCCTGCAAGACACTGCTGCCTTAAACAGGTGGCGTAAGGGACAAGCTGACCTGCAGAGGAGAATATAGGAATTTACGCGTAAGAAAAAAAAAAAAGTAAGACCATGCCTGTGATGAGGACACGGAACAAATCTTCTCTTGTACGTTGTTCACTTAAGAAGATTCTCATTCTTATTTTTACTTTCACTTCCCTTTTCTCTCTCATTATGTATGCTTGCATATAATAGTATCCTAAGAAATATTCGTCAACTTTCGCTAATTGAAGTCTAAAAGCATAAACAGCTAATAAGATTGACTGCTGGGTGGCGCCAGACATATCAATTCGAGTGCACTTGTTCTTTCTTTCATTTCAAAAAGCTATCGCAAAGTAAAACATTGACTCGCCTTAAGGGGAACTGCCATCGTATTGAACAGCAAAGTGTGTTATATGCATGTTTTTACAACAGAAGTTCATCAACGGGCTAAAATATCGGAAATCCGTCACCGACCCCTCAGCTAACCGTTCTGTCACCCGTTCAAGACAATTCCGTGTGCGCTTCCTCGCGGGAGACGAGGCGGTGCGCTCGCTCGCCGCTTCTGTGCAGTTGCTGAGGGTCCTCGCGCATGTAGCGTGGGTTCTCTTTCAATTAATGTGTCGACTGAAATAATTGAATCATGAAAATTCAGAGCCATTCCCCTGTCGAGAAAAGGGGGGCAAGCGAAGCTTGTGGCAAGACGACGCTGTCGCAAGCGTACCGCTTCGTTTGCCCTAAACTCAGGGTCGGTGGTTCTTCGCTGACGTTTCGCCTCAACATCGCGCTTCCGCAACTCGGGGCCCGCGGCTCTTCGTTGACGTTTCGCCGGGGCTTCGGAAGCCCTCGGGCTAGAATCGGCACGCTACAATCGGACGACAAGCTTCGCTTACTTCCCAATTTCTCGACAGAGGAAGGGCTGGTGATTTTGTCTCTTTGGGTCCCACGTGTGACAAGGGTAGTTCAAGGGTGCGTTACAGGTACCCGAGCCCACAGGGGTATGTACCACTGAGTTTGGACCCTTTTCTGCACTATCACCAGGATCGGGCCACTTTAAAGCATGACACCACCACCACCGCAGCCGCCGCCGCCGACACTTCTGAGGCAATACAAACTTCGCTTGAATAAGGAAGATACACCGGGAGAAGGAGATTCTTGAATGTCAGCATAAATTGTACTACATTCAACAATATTTTACCTTCTTATATATACAGGTGCTCGGGCGAACTACCGAAAACCCTGGCTAGGAGTGACCCCACAACGGTAATTAAGAGTCCATCAAATACGACATCATGGAAGGCTCGCAAGACGGTGCCTCCGACCACCTCGTGCCTTGCACAGCAGCTGATAACCTAACCTGTCAGATTGTCGACACGTTATCGACGTGGAACAAGCTCCTTGTGGGCTCCAAACTTGAGCTACGAGAAGAGTCGGCCACATCTGGCCAACTGCACTTGACCAGGCATGGCTACAAGCATTTGATCGGCATTTCACCAATGGATGAATATTTTGACGCACTGCGGTTGCCACAGTACCCGGAGCTCATTGGATGGCTACTCAGAACGCATCGATGCATTGCATCCGTCTCTCTCAAACTGTCCGCCGACGAAATTACGAGCCTCTCCGTACTGGACGCTCTTCGGCACAGCTCAGGTACCAAGACACTCAAGTTGTATTTCGGGGATATGGAAGCCTTGAACGCCGCCTCTAAGATCATACCCTGCTTGACAAAAATCGAAGAGCTTCACTGCACTGGCAGCATCACGAACGAGGCACGTCCGGATGGTTTCATAGCCGCGCTGTCGGCGCTTCTGCAGGCTTCGTCGTCTTTGAGGAATCTGCACTTAACTGGGTTACACGGACCGGTGGCAGAGACACTCTTCACGGGGTTCCTGTTAACCATAAACACGCTGAAAGAGCTATATTTGGAAGATTCCAGGCTCATATGCGACGCTTATCCACATGCCATAAGCGACTACCTCGGTACGACCATGGTGCTAACTGTTCTTTCCTTCAAAATAAAACACGAAGTGGTTCAGCGGGCTATATTAGATGGCGTTTTGAGAAACAGAAGTATCGAGAAGCTCTCTATCGGATGTTTTATTGGAAACGATCCAAAGCACGGCACAAGTAGCTGCAGTGATCAGCGGGAACAGCCTGATTCGCGACTTGACCATTTCGCTCGTATGTAATTATTTGGATGAGCCGAATTTCATTTACGGCTGCTGGATTCCTCCACTCACTCAAAGCGACACATTAGAAGAAGTGAGATTTCTTTTGAGCATATTCTCTCCGTCAGAGTGGGTCACTCTTATCAGGGAGCTGCCGAAAAAACAAAATCTAAAAAGGTGCACATCGATGCAAAAAGTGGCAGCGAGCAACTCCATCTTGTCTGCGCAGAGATTGAAAGTATTGGCTGGGAAGAAAATGTTTCCATCACAGACTACTGCTACTGCCACGACGTTGAGTTTCTACGCGGCAAGAAAATTTCTGACGTAAGTTTTTGCTATTCACTACCTGATGACTGCCTAGTAGACGCTTTGCGTGTCTTGCCAAGCTGTCAGCACGTGAGCCAGGTGAGCATCGACTTGATGACGGGCAACATGAGAGTGTCTTTGGCATTGGCTGAATATTTAAAATCAACGATTGCGCTGCGACATCTCGAGCTTATCGTGGTGCGGGACATCGTGGTCGATGCCGAGGGAGCAAGCCCGTGTTGGTCAGTCATACACGAGTCCCTGTCCCGAAACAATAGCCTGAGGTATCTGAAGGCTTCAGTGTTTAATTACAGCCCGCAAGACATCGAGGACTTGGCCGACGCAGTCAAACGAAGTCAGAGCATCACAGGGGTCAAGTTTATCAACAAGACCACGAGAAACTCCACCATCTTCGTACGATGCCTTTCAAAGGGCATTGAAGACAACTGCACGCTGCTGAGCGTGTCTTCCTGGTGCAGCATAGACACGGATGCCGCTGGACACTGGTTCACTATCTGCGAGACGACGCGGAGGAACGCGGGTCTTGTCGCAAGGGCAGCTCGATTTATGAAGGCTTCACATTTGGACAGGTAGGAAAAAAAGACGGCCGACTTTTATGCCGGAATTAGTACATGGTCTTATTCCTAATCTTTTAGAATTTGTTGTGTACGCCCATTCGCCTTCCTGATTTTGTTTGACTGTCTGGCTTTTCACAGCACTGGTAATGTAACCTACGATTCTGGCCCGTTTTGTAAAATATTCCATGTACGGGGTAGGCCCGTAAATTTTTACAGTATAGTCACACTGTCCACTGCTGTCTGTCATGTGCGGCACCGGAGCATCTACGGAGCGGCGGAACTCCGCAAAAAAGCCTGATACAACCCTTTTTCAACACGGTTGTGTGTTAAGTTATAACATAACCTCTTAAGCTTGCGAAAGCTCTCCACCAACTGGACCGGTCAACAAGTCAACTTGCTTGTTTTCTTTTGTCTAAAGTTACTGGATCTTTGGTAGCATGTACAGTAACTCTACATTTGTGCTGTTCGTAGCACCCTCTGTCAAGTTTTTGTGTATTACCAACTCGCATAAGATCACACTGTTAAATTATAACATCGTATCGTGTTTTGGCATAACAAGTTGTAACAGTGAGTTATCGCGGGCGCTAATCCTTTCGAATGCGATTGCATTAATATATGTCGTCGTGGTGGTTTCTTTAATTTAATGATGTTCGCCAAATACCGCAATACATTTAAGGTCGAAAGCAAAAACCTGTTCCAAGCAGACCCTAGAATGTATGTTTTTCTTTTAGATGCAGGACATTTCATACAGCATAATTCAGTAGTTTGTTAATAAAAGCCGTGTTATGCTTCACATGTATTTAAGCCAAGGAGCAGGAATTCATGCCTGAAGTAAAAGCTGAAGCTTCGTTTTCAAAAAGAAAATGTAGAGCTATTTCATTTCTGAATCAAAATATATTAGCAACAATTGCGGCCCCATAGTGCGATACAATCAGTGAAAGTAATTAGGAATGGGCTTGCAAGTATTGTGGCACTGAGATCTTTATTGCCCATGGAAGAAGCGTATAGTTCTTGAGCTTGGTCCAGAAGACACGGGAAATATTTGTTTAGGTAAATAAGAGTGTGCCAGTCAGTTGCTCATTGAACAAGGCTCGAGAACGCCATTGCGCATCATGACGAAGAAGATAACTAGATAGTCACTGAGATTCTGCTAAACAGGGCCTCCCGACGTGCGCATGCAACGTCGTCACAAATGTCGCTGAAGCACGGACCGAAATTTAGCCACGAGCAACCCGGGAATGTAAACTATGCATTAGCGAGTTGCAATTACATATTTACAACAGGGATCTGACGAGGGTCAGCTTTGATGCACGAGCAAGAGGAGCGCAATATGTTGGCGTATGCTGCCTGAAGCAGCGCCAATGCGAACCAATCGAGGTCACTACAAGTTTGTGACACATTCGTGTGTCTGTGAACGCACGAGCTCTCGCGATCAAGCGAGAGCCGCAGTGTTCCAAATCAATTAAGCGTTCAATTTTTGCGCTCTTAAGCGTTTTCAACTCCCATTGAGACGTGGGACGTGTGCCTTCATGCCGCTGTTTATTTGGCTCTATTATATGTATTGAAATTGGGCGTTTTGACGCGGTAAATGCGTTTGTGTACGTCCGCGTGTGTTTCAATTGTTTCAAGGCAGGATCTGCCACGAGCTCCGAGTTCGGGCTATGACGTAATTTCCTTAAAACAAAAAGCCTTCGGGAGATCTCGAAAGAGTCCACTACTGTTTTAAAAAGTTCAGTGATGAAATGCCAATCTCACTACTGATACATCAAAGACCGCCAATATGTATAAGACAGTTCTCATAGCCTTCGGGAATATTAAGGGTCTGTTTTCTGGCTCAGGGCCTCGTACGAACGCAGCAGATATTGGTGCTTCGTTTCACGCGCACAACATGCACTGAATGAAAGCAGTGCGCAAACTCACAATATGCCCCTATAGACTAATTTGAACCATATCTACGACGGTGACACATACAAGAATTTCAGTTGCTTAAAAGGCAGCACTGGTCACGTGCAGGTACGTCACCGGAGCTCTGGAGCATGTCGCCCGGTACCCTGTCCTACTGGACGAGGTTGCTGAGCAGGCCACATCGACAAATCAGAAATCGTCGACTTGGTGCGCGACCGTCTGAAAACAGCCGATTCCATGGACGGATTCATGCGGGTCGTCGGAGTCGTCAGGGAGCGAGTCATTTGCCATCCACAAAACGAGGGCCATATGCAGCTGGACGACCTGATCGAGGACTGCTGGATGCACGTGCGACGTTACCTCCTGATAGATGACGTCAAGCACGGCATTAGATCTGAGTGAAAGGAAGCTTACGTCAACGGCCGATGGACGGTAACCTCAGCGTGGTAACCTCAGTCTGATGTCAGCCAGTTTCTGACTGAGCTAGTACGTGTATAGGTGTTCGTTCAATACGCAACTGCAGTAGAGTTTGTGATTGGCCAGTGAGTACAGCGCCATCTGTCGCAGCCACAAAGCACAAGACGAACTTTCCGAAAGGGCAATGACTGTAAAGGAGTTAACAGGTTTGGACATGAGAGTGCATATGTTTGTATTTGTCATTAGTAGACTACAACCGTTGAAAGAGATGGGTCGCCGTTTTGCTGCTGAAGGTTCGTGGTTCTCTGTGTTGTGATGGGAAATAAAAGACACGCAAAACTACACGGACAGAAATGCTGTAAGACGGCAGCTCGGCTGTGTCAGACCTCACGCATGCGATGGCCATTGCCGCAGTAAAGATCCACATGAAGGCACGACATGTGGTTTCATTAATGGGTATACGAGAAACTTTCGTAAACATCAGGAATAAAGTAAGTGCACACAACTGTTCTTGTGCGGGATGAAAACGACGCGATGCGCACAGCAGAGGAAATCGCAGACTGTTTTTATTTATTCTCCACCACGCACGACTTCCAAATTTGTTTCTCGCTAGTACTCAGGCGACCTCTGTATAGTCGCCAGCACTGGGGCGTCGCCGTAGTATTTTACGATGATTCACTGGTTTTTTTTCGAGCGGGCTTTTTTTTTTTTGTTAATGATGTCTCAGTTATACATGTCAGAGCATGCTTCCTATGGCAGACTTACGGCCGAGTTCAATATCCTGTGTATACCTGCTGTCTGTGTTGCGGGTTGTAACTCTAAGAAATCTGAAAGAAATATGGCCTCCTTGGCGTCCTTGCATGGCGTCATTACCTTAGATCCACGTCTTTCCTATGATTAAAAAATTGGCCAGTTCCACGCTTGTGATATCTGATGAAACAGTGGAGCTCCGAAAGCGTGGATGTGTTGCGTAGTGGGTATCACACTCGCCTTCGGACCGCGAGTACCCGGGTTCAAATCCTGCCTTTCTCTCTCTTTCTTTTTTTTCTCTGTGTGTGTCTCTCTCTAGCACTCATTTTCTCTTTCTCTCGCGCATAGCGAGTTGCGTTACAATCGTTGGTACAACGCAATCATACGGCTCCCATAAATGTATGTTCTACAAGCTTAGTGGTCATGACGCTCGCCTTCGGACCGTGGGTAACCGGGTTGGAATCCCGCCTCGCCAATTAAGTTTATTTTATTTATGTCTTTCTGTCTCTCCTTCTTTTTTTTCTCTGCACATCCTCTCATTTCAGACTCTCTCCACTTTGCTCGAAAGTGCGAACACCATCGCACCGTAGATATCAACCTCAACCTTGAACAGCTCTGCTGTTAAAAAAATATATCTGAAAACCAGGCTGGTTCGTATTGAACACATCAGCTCTCTTTCTATCCACGTACTGCGAATTTATACTGACGCATTTTCTAGAAATCGGCGTCTGTCTAACTCCGCTCACTGCCCGACTCGGCACCTGCCTGGAAGCGGCAAGCTGAATATTTTGGTGTTGGTTGGTGCCACTCAGTTTGTAAAAACCTGCTTCGTTCTCTATGGACCAAATTCACCACAGAGAATCGATTTCTATGGTCGGTTGCCTAGTCTGTCCCTGAGCGGAGTTACTTCTCTTCGATCGGTCTTAGCGTCATTGGGCCTCTTCGATTATCAGTCCCTGACAGTCCCGGACTGCTTGGGACTGCTGTGCCGCATTCGATTTTGCTCGAACAGCTTCCGAAGCTCCGCCCACTAGTCCGAGTGTTGTCAGAAGCGCGTTCGTTTTTTCGCGGACCGGATGTTCCGGACTGCCCGCGAACTGTTGGAGCTATCAGCAGATGTGTGCTCGGACAAGCGCAAGTATAGCTAGCAGACGACGGCTGTCCTGAAAAGATGCGTGCGTGCGTTGTTTGACGCCATGTTGTGAAAGATTCCGTGTGCTCCTGCGTACTTTGCGCGCTCCAGACGGCAACTACTGTGCATTGACTTATCGCTTCTGTTACATCGGTGCTTTGTGTGCCATCATGCGAGTTTTTTTGCGAGCCGTCTAATTGCTGTAGCTTTGGTCTTCGTGTTTTTTAAAGAAAGAAGCACAGTGATCAGGCGCACATGCTTGCTTTTCTTAATGTGTTTCACGAAATCTGTCATGCTCATTGCTATATACGTACGCTGTAAGCAGGTAAATTTTACTTTTCAGGTAAGTGAAACTAGCGTGCGTGCGAGGATCATATATTGGATGCGGCTATTCACGCCGGTAGCTGGGGTGGTATACAATAGGAGCTTCGCGGATTGCTGTTGACATATATGTTGATATCTTCTGCTACCAAGTTCGAGCGTTTCATTTTTGACGTGCTGGATTAGTAGACGGTGTACACACGCTCTCTCATGCGTCGGGCCTTTAATTAGCAGACGGTCTCGCGAGCTTTGAGGATGTAGGCGGGTGCTTTCTGCATGAACAGCGACGTGGCACGACCATGATTTCGGAGTCTCTCCACAGCAATTTTAGGTTCGTGCGTTCCGAGGGACAATAATAAAGTTTTACCATACCATACCACCACCACGATTTTGCTTACGTCCGTGTGGGAATTCCACTTAGATTTCTCAGGCAATGAGCTGGATAGCGCGACGTAATAACTTGCGCTTTGCGAAACCGTTTCTACACCCAGCGCTCAGGCTACGATTACACTATGCTTAGCCTTTCATGGTTGTGTCGGGCACGTACGCCTCTGAGACTGCACCATTTTCGGAGGGCCACGCTAATGAAAAATGTCGCAGTTTCGGCCCAAAGGGCGAGCATCAATATGCGATAGCAAATTAGTAGAGAGCTATTCGGAGTGGGTGTAGTTTTATCGGCTGCATAAACTTGGACACATCGCTTACTAACTGAATTGACAAGCGTGGTGTCAGCGCGCACAAGCAAACATGAGAGATCACACTGAATGACCGCAGACAATGACTGTCAAACGCTGGCAGCAAGCGCAGCCGCGCAGCGGTCGGTCGAAGGTTCGTGTGGTCTATCGCTTCAACGGAAACTGAGCGGCGAATGCACAGCGCATACAAAGGTCAGAGCCGTGTTGTGGGGTAAGAGCGGTGCGGGCGACCGCCA